>NW_021604565.1:262409-345336 GCF_004785775.1 Grammomys surdaster | reverse complement strand
TTCTGTTCTGTTCTGTTCTGTTCTGTTCTGTTCTGTTCTGTTCTGTTCTGTTCTGTTCTGTTCCCTTGGAAACCAATCTCAATAGAAGTCAGTAGAACTGTTTTGTGTAGTCACTCACAATAAGTTCGGGTAACTAACTACCCAAACAGCACTTCCTGCACCTATGTATAAGCTTTTAATTGTATTTGCCTTTATAAGCTGCTTCTGGGATGGACCCCAACATAAAGAAAGACCCCTGCACCAATATAAGAAACTATTTTGAATAAGACTCACATTTTGAGTGGTGATTGAGTAAAGTTCAAGTTCCCAAGATCTTCCTGGGAACTGAAATCCTACTTGGCAGAAAGAGACTTGTTCATGGGTAACTGGCATCTTGGTAGACAAGTTAAGACATGAATATTAGACAAGGCAAGTGCCCTACCACAGCTGAATATCCTAACCAATGAAAGCAGGATAAAGGCACAACAAAGACATGTTCCTAAGGAAATCCCCCTATCCCTAAATCCTGATTAGTGGAATAAATTGAAATAAATGTTTGTGGATTTGGAGCTTTAAAATCCTCTAGAATTTTTAACTCCAGGTCATGATTTAGTTTTTGAATCTGGACTATGGCACTAGTTAATCAATCCGTTGAATAAACTATCCCTGTATTACTGAGATCAGTGTCCGTATGGTTTGTGAGGAGATTCCTGGACCTTAAGCAGAGTAATATTTTCTAGACTGGTTTAGGAAAGAAGGAAAGGAGGGAGAAAAGAAGGGAAAGAGGAAAGGAGAGAGGAGAACAGAGTTCAAGATTTTACTTTATGGTTTCAGGCAAGGAGACACTGGCATAGGGAATAAATGATGAACTCTAAGGAGGTAAAGAAGGTCCTTGGATGACTGTGCATTTACTCTGGCTCTTCTTAGTATCCATTGAATGAAGCACAGTCAGTACAAATTGTATGTATTCCGAATCTCTGTAAGAGTTGTTGGTTTATTTATTTTTGATTGTTATTGTTGTTTTGGATTTCTGTTTTGTTTGTTTGTTTGCTTGCTTTATTTTTGGCATAGGAAATAAATAATAAACCTACCTGTCCAATGAATTTTGCTTTCCTCCTACAAATCTGAAACTGGAGCATGAAGAGGTTCATTATTGACTGTGGAAATAGTGAGTCTAGTTTTAAAGCCCTCATTGACAGAGGTATTTATTTCTAGTCAATGAATGAATATTTATTACATATTTATATAGGATTCTTAACCTTTCATTCTTGTTCAGTTCCCAATATCTGAAAATTAAAGATGAATTAATAAAAGAAATGATTAACTTCATAGGGGACGTGAAAGTGACTTGCTTCAGTTTGTAGATAAGTAACTATAGGAACAAGATCATAGACTTCTATACAGGAACGAGATCATAGACTTCTATACAGGAACAAGATCATAGACTTCTATACAAGAACGAGATCATAGACTTCTACTTTTACCCTTTTTTCCCTATTTTGAAACAGCATATTATTCTCATGCACTCTTCACTCTCAGATTACTATTCAGATTAGTGTATCTCCATTGCATAGCAAGTGCCTTTGCTGAATGAAATGAAATTTTATGCAGTGTGACAAGCAGGAAAGTACTAGCAACAGTGCACTACACATTATTTTAAAGCTCTTTTATTGTTAGTTTAATTAAGTCACATCTAGAAGAAAGTTTTATCTCCTGGAGCCATTCCTTGGCATAGTAATAGATGTGCCACAACATTTCTAATTTAACCAAGAAAATGTATCCAGAGCAAAATACCAGCCAAATACCCAGAAATCTTGAAACTGAACTCTCTATACTAACTGTTAGGTTTCAAAGCCTGGACAAATGGTCAAGGTGCTTATTTAACACTTCAAAGCAGACCTGGCTGCTAGGTTCTCCCTGCATCCCTCAGCTCCTACCAATTAAATGGCCCTCTTGGCTGGCATACCCCACCTGCCAGATTAAATTTTTCCATTTCAGGAACCAGGCTGCCCTTCCCCCAGCTGCCCTTTCCTATATAATCCAGTCATTTGGGCTTTGCCAGTCTCTCAGTCTCTTTGGACCTCCTGGTTGCTGCATCTGGTTCCCCTATTACCCCTCTCTTCTTCCCACTCTCCCCACATGACACAGCTCAGTCTGGCCATGCCATATCCATTCTGGACTCTCCCAGATGTCCCTGACTCTGACTATACTCTCCATTTTATCAATAATAAGTTTTCTCCTCCACCATACCTGGAAGCATTCATGTCTGTTGTGGTTTTTAAAAGCCAGGATACATTTTGTAGAGCAACGTGTGGTGAGGAGTACATCAGCAGGCCCATGCAGAGGCAACATCCTCCCCCCACGCCTCGCCCACCCCTCACCCCCATGTTACCAGCCATAAGACATGTCTAATACAGAATAGAGTTTATTTAGGGACATGGGAAGGGGAGTTGAGAGTAGGGGGATCAGGTCATAGAGAGTCAGAGAGAGAAAAGGGGCAGAGATGGCAAGGAGGGGTCCAACAGTCCCTTTTATAGCAAGCCAGGTCTACCTGGCTATTGCCAGGTATCTGTTGGGCAGAGCCTAGAAGGAATGCCAACAATATCCTTTCTTTTTTATTTCTTTTTCTCATTGGTCTGGTGCTGAAACCAAGGACCAGTCATATCTTTCTTTTCTTATTTCCTTTTTATTACTTTTTTTCATTCAGTAATAAAGAAGGGCTTCAGCATGAAATAAGTAAAGATTAAGGATAGTCAAATACATATCACATAGATGATGAAAAATATCCAAGAGGTGTATGAAGTTCTTTCATATTTTCGTGGTACTGAATTAAAATTTAGGTAATGGTTTAAAATTAGAGGAATTGTGCAATGTTTAGCAGATACATGCTACAAACAGAAAACTGTCAAAAGTAAAGAAGACATTGTACCATCAAATTACATTTTGACATTTTAAATTTTAGGACAATAAAAGTTTTTTCTAAAAGTGTTATGCAGTGCTTTGTAATAATCAAGTTTACTTGAGAATGTAAACACTAAAGCTAAGATTTGCTAAGATTTGACTCTGGAACACTTTCGAGGACTATGAAAATGAGCAACATTCTAACCTAATCCACACTCTCTCTTGCTTTACTATAATCTCTTCCTAAGTGGTCTGCTCAATTAAATAGACAGAAGGATTAGTGCTAAAGTGTTAACCAGATCTATCATTCCTTATCCCAAACTCTCCTGAGTCTTCTAAGCATTCAGAAAGAAAAAAAAAGAGCCACATGCTCTGAGACATCTCACACAGCTTCATTCATGGACTATGTTCTGACAGCTTAGCTCTTGCCAAACGCTAGATCCAGAGATTGCAAAATAGAAAATGATGATTGATATTTTGACCTTCTAAAATGATTGGTTATTTGGTATGACTATGCAGCATTGAAAACTAAAACAGTATCAAACAAAACAAGATGAAAAGACCTGCTTGTAGAAAATGTTCTAGCAGGAGAAGACAATACAAATCAGCCAGCCATGCCAATGCATGCCTTTAACAAGAGGCACAAACAGGCAAGTCCCTGTTACTATGAAGCTAGTTTGGTCTACATGGAGAGGTTCCCAGGTCATCCTGGATGACAGTGTGCTGGTGATG
Organism: Grammomys surdaster; assembly: GCF_004785775.1. Taxonomy (NCBI): domain Eukaryota; kingdom Metazoa; phylum Chordata; class Mammalia; order Rodentia; family Muridae; genus Grammomys; species Grammomys surdaster. Next base: position 341,724 of record NW_021604565.1, on the reverse strand, counting down.
TGGGTTTTTGTTGTTGTTTGCTTGTTTGTTTTGTCACCTTGACACAAGCTAGGGTCATCTGGAAAGAGAAAACCTCATTTGAGAAAATGCTTCTATAAAACTGGCCTGTAGGAAGTCCATGGAATATTTTCTTCACTAAGTCTCCTGTGGGTAGTACCTTCAGGCAGTCCCCAGTTGTAAAAACATCAGTCTGGGCCCCTTCTTATCCTGATTTCCCTCAGGATGGACTATAAATTTCAGCTAAAGTAAACTGTTTCATCTCGAAGTTGCTTTTGGTGTGGTGTGCCTAACCCTAGCCACTATGCCTTGAGGGAGTGTTCTAGACTGAAAGGTCAAAGAACAGAAACATATCTAGGATGAGTGATGAGCAATAAGGAAGTAGCAGGATCCAAAAGAACTCTTGAAAGGCTTGGCTTTTTTATTTTTATTTTCTTCTTTCTGACTCAGGGTCTTTTGAAAGGTTTAAGTTATATATTTTTCTAGAGCCACAGCCTTTAAGCTAGAGAATCTGCTTCCAAGAAGCTTCATGAACATCTGCAAGCTGGCCCCCACTAGATCCATGATGATCCATGTCCTTACCAATGAACCTCTCATAGAGCTATCCCATGTCCTCATGGCATGGCAGCTAGTGTATTTAAGACTCAGTGCTGCAAGACAGTCAGGGAAAGCTGACCATTTTTATGAACGGAACTAGAAATCACCACCATTGGTTCTATTCCATTCATTTGTCACACATGCCACCTTCAACTCAGTGAGGAAGATGATCCACAAAGAACTAAAAACAAGATGAGGTCATTGTGAATGATGTAGGAGGCTGACTAGTGCAGCCTCTAGCTCACTACCCTGAAACAGTGACTGGCACACAAATGGAGCTCAAGTCTTTTAAACAAATGAGTAGGTCCTACGACTCAGCTTATTTTAATATATTTCCACGAAGCTCTTTTCCTCCGTGCCATTGAGAAAGAAATAACTAAAGGGAAGTTGAGTTATGAAGGAAATATTCAAATCCATTTGGCTACCTTAAATCCAAATTGGAGTGGCTGAGTACAACTCAGTGGACCTCAAACTGTGCTGCTGGTGCTGGAGGAATGGCCCAGTTCCTATGAGCATATGCTGCTGCTGCAGAGGACCGGGTTTGATTTTCAGCAGCCACAATGACAGTTCCCAACTGACTGTAAATCCAGTTCCAGGGAATAAGACTTCCTCTTCAGCCCTCTGTGAGTACCTGCATGAAGGTGGAACACATACACAAAAGACATAAAAACAAGTCTCAGAATTCTGCTTTCCAGGAGCCAGTAACTTCATGTGGATGGTCTGAACTGAGACATACAATTAAGTAAACACCAGATTTAAGACACATTGTATGAGAAAAAGGACATAAAACATCTAATTGCACTGCCACTGAGGAGTCAACTATTACATGGTACAGGAGTGGTTCACTGTAGCAGTCTAGTCACTGTAACCTAGGGTGAATATGTAAAGATAAGCAGAATGCATACTCAATAGCTATGGAAGTTTCTAAAGAGAAGCACATTTGGATTCACACCATTGAGGAAGCTGTGGTCATAACTCAATCAATAGCAGAATTTCCTGATCTAGAGCTGGCCCATGGTTGCCAAGCAATGAGAGACTGCCACTGCAGGAACGAGGAAAGGTAGGCTGGTGTGAGGACACACAAAAGTGCTACAGGATATAAAGCACAAGCTGTGTGAAATGTGGCACTGACTGCACAGCTTCCTGTCAGGGTGGCCAAGATGGGCAGTTGATGAGCAGCCTGTGGAGAGAGGCAAGGAAAGTCCTTATCAGGATAGTGACATGAGGCTGGACAGTATGGTGTTTGTTTAGGGAGAGGTAACAAGCTGGCCACTAGACTTGAGATAGGACTCTGAACCTGCTGAAAGACTGCATACTGCTTACACTGTGACAGCAGATTGACAGAAGCTCAGCAGGAGCCATACAGCTGTCCTCACAAGAGCAGACTCTTTAAAGAAAGACATTTGAGCTGACTGAGCAGACAGTTGAAATAGTGGTCCTCAAGGAATTGGAATTTCCCCCTTAAAGGTTTAAAGAGGCTTGGTCCAGGGAGTGGAACATTAGGAGGTGTGGCCTTGTTGGAAGAAGTGTGTTACTGTGGAGGTGGACTTGGTGACCATCCTCCCAGATACCTAGAAGACAGTCTTCTCCTGTCTGCCTTATGAATAAGATGTAGAACTCTCAGATCCTCCAGTGTCATGCATGCTTGGACACTGACATTCTTTTTCTGTCATGATAATGGACTAAACCTCTGAAACTGTAAACCAGCCCCAATTAAATGTTGCCCTTTATAAGACAACTCTTTTTAAAAGTTGTCTTTGGCATGGTATCTTTCACAGCAATGGAAAACCTAATTAAAATAGAAGTTGGTACCAGGGACTGAAGTATTGTTGTGTTAGGCCTAACCATATTTTTATTTGGAGGAATGTGGATTTTGGGGGACTTTAGATTTGGAAAGAAATGGAATGTTTTAAATGGGATTTAATGGGCCATCCTAGTAGAAATATAAAAGACATTGGTGCTGATAGTAATTTGAACTCTGGAGATCATCTTAAGATGTTTTTGGGAAGAATATTGCTGCTTTTTGCCCTTCTCTGAATAGTCTGCCTTAGGCTAAGGTAAAGAGATTTCAGTTAATTGCATTGACAAAGGAAGTCTCAGAAAAGCCTAGCATAGACTTTGTATTCTGGTTTACTCTCATAAAGAGCGATTTCATCAAGCATAGCAAGCATAGAAAGGAAAAATACAAAATGTATGATAGTAATAGACTGACCGTATGAATCTGTAAGCCAATTAAACGTTGTCCTTTATAAGAGTTGCCTTGGTCATGATGTCTCTTCACAGCAATAGAAACACTAAGGCACCCTCCAAGAATCTCTTGCTAGAAGATGGGAAAAGATGAAGCCTGGCATTGCTAGAGGAGAAACTTACCTCCAAGGATGAGGTTTCACTGAGTTCTGACAACTTAGAAGACCACCTTGCAGGAGAGAAGTCAGCTAAGGGAATGATGTGTCAGACATGGACAGGACCACAGTTGATGAGACCGTTTAGCCATGAATACTTCTCTCTATTTCTATATTTTGTGACAATGCAATATTCTGAAAATGTCTCTTACACTCTAAGAGATGAACTTGTGCTGGGTCCCAATTCAAATTCTTGAATTCACTTAAGACTGCTAGCTTGCTATGTACTCAAACTGTTTGTTTAGCCTACCTTTAAGAGAACAATGTAAGAACCAACCTTTCTTGCCTTGGGTAAAAGTAGATTTCTTAAGTAATCTATTTCAACAACCTAAGCTAACACATTGTTATAATCTTAAGTCATGTATCCTTTCATGCCTGTGACCCAGAATAATGCATGTGTATCATTTGCTGAAAGCAACAACTGTAAAAGTTGAAAGTAACTTCCTAAAATCTACCACATAGGTTGATAAACAATGATGTTCGTTGTCTAGTTCAATTGGAATAAGTTAGAGCTTGCGATATAATCCCTTGTAAAACTCTGTTAAAGATTTTGGTAAAGTATCCCTTCCCCATGTGATTCTCATTATACTCTTTCATAAATACAGAGTGTTAGCATTCTGTCTGAACTCCATCTTCACAGTTACCTGGCAACAGCCAGGTAGGCCTGGCCCACTATAAAGGGGGCTGCTTGCCCCCTCCTCTCTCTCTCTCTTGATCTCTTGCTCCTCTCTTGCCTCTTGCTTCTCCCTGTCCCCTTACTCCTTTCCCCTTCCCTTCCTCCTCTCTCTTCATGCTCATGGCCTGCCTCTACTCTTCTACTTCTCTTCACTTCTCTTCTCTCCTCTCTTCTCCTCTCCCCTCCCCCACTCTCTTCCTTCTTCCCTCCCTCCCTCCCTCCCTCTCTCTGCCCAGAAACTATAAAGTGAGTGTGCTAGAGGTGCTGCCAGTCACAAGAGTAGCTAGTGCTCAGCTGGAAGTCCTGCCCTGCAGTGGTGCAGGACCCAACGCCCAGCATCTCTGCCTCACCTGCGGGCCCATAGCACAACCCCAGGTCCATGACCTGTGGCCCACAGCCCTGACCCTCTGGCTGTACAATTGTATGCCACTGCTGTGAGCTTTATTATTCTGATTCTGGCCAAATGTTTGTTTGTTAATACAAAAATGTGCTTCTCTCTGCCTACACCACCTGCCAAAGTTACTTAAGATTCTTTCCAATTCTGTCTTGATAGATTTTTACTACTGACATTAAATTATATTCAGTTACAACCAATCCTTATAGCTGTCAATCTTGTCAGAAGTCTGCTAATAGTATTTTTTAAGTTTATGACCAACAGAATTCCCAAAGCCTTTAACAGTTGACCCAAGATGGTTTCAGAAGACTTGAACACCTAGAAGATACTGCCTGGATTATATGCAATGATATAGTCACTAAAATATACAGTAGATAAAACTGGGTGCCCTGTGTCAAATGACTTGGCTAAACCAAGGTAAGTCATTTCTCATGTCACACGTATCCATTCCAGGAGAAAAAGCCATGCATCTTCTGTGCTTGAAAGCTAGACTGACTCCACCCAAGAGACCATGGAGACTATGAGAACTGTTGACTAGTGGACTCTGTCATTTTTTTAAAATGATATATAACTGATAGAATGTTTACTCTTTCTCAGACTTCTGACTACATTGACAGCTAAACTTTCTCAGATATAAACTGTTACCTCATTACCTAAACTCAGTTTCCATCAATTAAATGCTTCATATGCCTTTTCTTGCTATGCCACTGTCCTAAATTATCTGAGTTCCTATAAACTCACCTAACTCTAATAAAACATTCCACTAAATGATCCAACAAAGGCTCATTTTAAAGCCTGCTCATGTTGTTAACTTATGCTGTTATCTCTTTTGTAAATGTATAAGCTACAGGAAAGCCACTCATACCTACCTCTCATGGGCCCAATAGACTCCATCTAGATAAGTACATCTGCCCAAAGTTCCCACTTACTACCTATTCTAGAGGATGGGATTCCTCTGAATTTCAAATGTACATCTTAGCAAACATTTTTCTTTCTCCCAAATGTACTTAATCTTATTTCCCTACATCTTATCAAGTCCAGGCATATCCAGAACAGCTCCAGAGAAGCAACCTCCAGATGCTCCATCTCCTGTCACACACGCAGATGCTTCTACTGGACCTGTCCCTTCTGTCCTATCCTCAGATGGCTCCATAGACCCTGGACAGCAGGAAACAGCTAACTCTCCTAAGACTGGACAAACATCTTTTGTTTCTGAAACAAAAGTCAAAGCCAGGGAGACTGTATGTAGAAATTGTTGGGAGTATTGAAGAAGATGCAGTGAGAAGAGAGACAGTACCAGCTCTCACTTTTTTAAACACAAAGGTTGATATGATGGTTAATTTTATTTGTCAATTTGGATGAGGCATGAGGTACAGAGATCTTTGTATGAGTGTTTGGGATGAAATTGATGTTCAATTCAGTTGAGTAAGTGAATAGGGTGTTCTCCTTAGTTCTCCTGGGGCTTCTTAGTTGAAAGCATGAGTGTTATAGCAAGGGTGACTTTCTGAGAAGAGTAATTTCCTCCTCTAGGTTGCTTTCAAGATAGGTATTGTCATTTTCCCATCCTGGCATTCAAATTGAAGTGCTGATTTCTCTTGCATAAATCTTAATGCTGCCAGCCTTACTAATCCTGAAAATTTATCCTGCACATGTTGGGATATGTAGGCCTCTGTAATAAAATGAACCAATACCTTAGATACATCCTCTCCCACATTTTCCCCTTTCTCCTTCCAATTCCATCTTTCCTCCTTCCCTTCTCTTGTCTCCTTTCTTACACACTATATTTCTTTAGAGAACTTCAACAAATACAAATGAATATCAAGGGATTAACCCTAGAAGAGCTATGGAAATGGGTGGTTAGCAAATGAGAGATGTGTATATTTCGAGAAAGTGATTACTCCCCTAAAGATAAAAACATAGAACATGGCATACACTAATGGGAATGGTTGTACCTAGGGCATGAGCTGGTGATATAGGATACACAAAATTTATAGGTATATTGGTGTGAACTGGGGAGCTTTGTTAGGTGTCTAGGGCTAGTACAGCAAGCCTTCAGGATTAGGAGGGTCATATTTAGAAGGCAAGCCTCTTGGAATGAAGATAATACCCCCTTCCTCCAGAGAACAGCTTGCCCTGTCCTAGCAGAGAGAAACAAGTAGATAATATTATATGTGTTGATGAGAGAATGCTTTATTTCATCTCTGGTCATAGTTAAAAGAATTGATAGAGTAAAACTGAATTACCTTATTCAATTCAAGAAACTATTACCTATTTTTTGAAGCTAATCATTTTGTCCTGATTTACCTTTGCCTTTCAACCTTGATTTGATGTTTATATGAATTAATTTTCATTTAAGATACTCTTAGCTTTGTCTTTTGTCATTTATATTTTACCTACTTCTATTATAGAACAGGATATGGATATGTTTCTATGAGAAAGTTGTGTTATTTGATGAAACACTTAAATTTTGGCATGAGAACCCTCATCTTGGCACAGCACCTAAGTCACTTGAACAAGCCTTTAAACTTTGGGAGGGTTTTTACTCATGCATATTTTTATTTAGAGCTGGGGGTGACAGCTTTTTCCAGTGAAACAAATTTCCTCTTCCATATGGAAGACCACAAGAAACCTCAGTTTGTTATTTACCTTAATCAAACTATCCAAGAACACAACATAGCTATGGCTTTATGTGGTAACAGAAAACACATCAAACAAAAGGTATATGTTCTCTAACTATCAAGGCAATCACAAGCTTTTCTTGTGTGTGTGTCTGTGTGTGTGTCTGGGTGTCTGGGTGTGTGTGTGTGTGTGTGTGTGTGTGTGTGTGTGTGTGTGTGAGACCCAGGGCCTTGTGCATGTTAGGTAAATGTTCTACCACTCACCTGTTTCTTCTCCACTTTTGTCAGATTTATTTATTTATTTATTTATTTACTTACTTATTTATTGGTTTTTCGAGACAGGGTTTCTCTGTGTAGCCCTGGCTGTCTTGGAACTCACTCTGTAGACCAGGCTGGCCTCAAACTCAGAAATCTGCCTGCCTCTGCCAAGTGGTGGGATTAAAGGCATGCGCCACCACTGCCCAGCCAGATTTATTTTTTAATTAGGCAAGAAAATAAAATGTGCTTCATATACGAGCACTCAGGACATATTTCTTTGAAAGAAGGTGCAGCAGTAAACAGTAAGCCATGAATTTTCTAAATCTTCCCTCAAATAACTCTCACTGGATTGTTAGATTTTACTCAGTTCTTTCTGGGACCTATTTGCCCTACTGGGCCTAAACAGAAGACAGTGTTGAAACACATTGCCAACTCCTAGTAAATATGGTGCAATGGCTTCCTAGCTCTTGGGGACCATGATGAAAGCATAGTTCATTTGGTGAACTCTGCACAGGCCTCATTCTTCCCCAACCAGCAGATGTACATGATCATCTTTTCTCTGAAGCCAGAGTTCTATGGCTTGATCTTCTTTACAGCTTCCAGAACAGAGAGTGGATTCACTCTGTCTCCAAATTCTTTTTCTCTTTGCTCAAGAATAATGTCCTGATTTCCAGATCTTATCACAAAAACTCCTGAGGATGAAGCCTTCACCTTCCAGGTTTCCAGAGATACCTCCAGTCCAGGCCCAGAAGGAGTTGTACCACACATCTAAATGGATGAGGCCCATGAACATCGTATTCTGCCTCTCTGGACCATAGGATTTTTTTTCTTTTCCTCCAAGAAGATTTCCCCTTTTGAATAAGGTTGGAAGTCTTTCACTACTCTCTTCACTGGCACCTTCACCACAGCATAGGGAGGAACACTTCAATCATCCAACTTGGGCTTCAAGGATACAGGTCTGCTGCCTCTGCTCAACAGAGGAAGCAGCCTGGACTTCGCACAGCCATAATCATAGCCCCATTCTTTTCCCATAGCTACTTTGCATTGAATAAATATCCTTGATTATTTCTCCAGTGTTTTCAGGCCTATGTCTTCCAAATATTCCGATGTCACTTTCTGGGGCTTGGACAGAAACATGTCTCTGTTGCCTAGGAGCAGTGTCAAAGCAGCAGCACCCATGTTTCTCACACTGATGGACCACATACCTATGGTGAAGAAAGTTGGGTCCTGTGATCGGAGGATGTGCACCGCACAATCGTCTCGCCAGCAAGACGCATGCGGACACCAGGATCCTTCCACAGCAAATGTTTATTGTTAATGAAAGGAGGAAGACCCCGGGCCCCGAAAAGGCACTGTTTATATACCCTTGGAGCGGCGTGTTCATTTCTGATTGGCTGCTTACTCATTACCTGCCAAAACGCCCCGGGATGGGCTGTGACTTGGTGCGTGCTCACTTCCTGCACATGCGCAACAGCTTGTTTATCGGGATGGGCAGCGGATGTCAGTGCCAACTTGTAATGGCGATTGGTCTCGCCACCGGCACTACGGCGGTAGCGGCTTCCTATACCTCCCCCTTTTTGTTTTATTGCAGAGGGTGGTAGTTGAGATCCCTAGGAAGGTTTCATAACTCCCGTATTTGGGGGTCTCACGGCGGGTTTGAGCCTCTTTGGAGGGCGGTGCTCAAACTCTTACCCGTCACTGGGTCAGCCTCCCCACCCGGGGCTGCCCTGTCTTAGGTGGCCGAGGCTTATCCGTCTGCTCCGTCATTGACTTACCAGACCTACTATCCGTGGAACGAACACCTTAGTGGGCAGGAACTGTGTACAGATATGTTTGAGGCTTCATAGGGTGTCTTCACCAAAAGCCCTTGGGGTACAGCGGCCGAGAACCCAAGTGTCATAATTTACGCAACATGGATAACCAAATCTCGGGAGATGAGCCTTGTTCTACTGCTCCAAATGCTTGAGTGATTGCCACCTTGTCACGTCTGTGTTGAGCTTTGAGTTTGCAGACCAACCATAACATGAACACTGATCCAAAACATAGGGCTGTACCAAACAGGCCTAACCCCACCCACTCTTTAAAGGAGGAAAAGGCTGAAGAAATCCAGGAGGAGAGTCCTTCAGTCAGTGATAGATCCACTCGTGTCAAGTTGATAGCTACTACTGCTGTCCTCAGTGCCTCGAGCGTCTCCTCAAATCCTTCTGACCAATTTCCTGCAAGGTAGAGAGACAAACATCTGGACAAGTTAGCAGCTCAGGTAAACTTTTCATACTGTACACTGGTGATGCGAAGTACACCCAGTTTTCTCTCACATCCCAATTGGGCTAATTGAAAGAGGATATCCAATCTCTCTCCCACTAAATCAAGGCATTGATTAAGGATCATTAGCCCGCCTTTTAGTTGGGCGCTGGTGGAGGTTTGAAGGTTAACAGTCTCCACCACCGTGGCTGACAATTGGTTGAGGGCAGTGCCCGTCTGAACAGAAGTTGACATAGCAATCCCAGTGGCAGTGGCAGCAATGGCATTAACTGATATCGCCGTCACTATGGCTGCAGTTATACCAAAATCTCTTTTTTGCCTAAATAATGACAAAGTGGAAGGAGTCTCCATGGGGACAGGAACCCATCGCGGGACTCTGGCAACCATAGCGCGAGTGAATCTTTCAGAACTCCAACACTGGGACATCCAGCAGGTTTCATTGGTACAATTCTTAAAGGTGGAATTTGATAAAATAAACAAAAATACTAGGAACCCAAAGCTGGAGGATCCAAATAAGGATCTGCATTTGATTCTTTTTGGGGGTCATCTTCAGATGCCACCAGTCGTCGCGTCAGTCGCTCTGGTTGCCAAAATGGATTGTCTTATTCCTGCAGAAAAACACAAACTGCTCCCCTGGATCTTATTAAAATAGGATCCGAGCCTTTCTATTGTCTGGTCAAGACATCCTTCCATTTGACCATCTCTTTTGGCCTGTCAGGCTCTAAACAGTGACGGTCAGCTGCCGTGTGGCCTTGACTGTCCAGATTTTAAAAATTAAGGGTAAAAAGTGCTATAGAAATGGTGACTCGTGGCACTGAGGGTAGAGCCTCCTCGACTCTCCCTTTTTGTTTTATTAGATAAGACTTAAGAGTATGATGAGCCCGTTCTATAATGCCTTGTCCTTGAGGGTTATAAGGGAGACCCGTCAGATGGGTCACATCCATTTGGCGACAAAATTGTCCAAACTTTTGAGAAGTGTAAGCTGGTCCATTATCAGTCTTGAGAATTTTAGGCTTCCCCCAGGCACTCCATGCCTCAAGGCAATGTTGGATAACATGGGCCGCCTATTCTCTGGCCAATGGAGAAGCAAATATAATTCGGGAACAAGTATCAATGGAAGCATGTAAATATTGCAATTTGCCAAAGGATGGGATGTGAGTAACATCCATTTGCCAAATCTGAAGTGGCCGAATTCCTCGTGGATTAATTCCTACATGAGGCACTGGTAAAAACTGACAGCAATTCTGACATTGAGTAACTATATCTCTAGCTTCTTTTCTAGTTATATCAAATCGACGACGCAACGTCTCTGCTGTCACATGAAATTTTTTTTATGAAAATCTTTAGCCAAATTCAATTTTGGGGACAGGGCAATAGCAACCAACTTTGTGGCTCGATCTGCTAGGTCATTCCCATGAGACATTGGACCTGGTAGACCTGAGTGAGCTCTAATATGTGTAATAAAAACAGGATATCTCCTATTAACTAAAGCAAATTGAATCTTTTGAAAAACTTCCACAAGTCTACTAGATGGTCTAATTAGCCCAGCCACTTCTAAGACTTTAACTGCATTTACTACATAAAAGGAATCTGAAACAATATTTAAAGGGCCTGGAAAGGTTTCAAGAACCTCTAATACTACCAAACATTCCACAACTTGAGGTGAGGTCTCATGGTATTGTTTGGCAGTGACTTTATTATCAACTACATAGGCACCCACACCTGTTTTTGACCCATCTGTGTAAACAACCACTCCATCTGGGGGCGGCTTCTGAGATATGATGTGCGGAAATACAATAGCTTGAGTTAAGGCAAATTGTAGAATGGGATGTTTAGGATAGTGATTATCTATTTGACCATTAAAGGAGGTGACCAACACGGCCCAAACATCAGAGGTAGCAGTTAATATTTGAACCTGATGTGCAGTATATGGCACTATTAAAACCTTAGGTTCCCTTCCAAAATGGGTAATAGCTGCTTTTAACCCACGAAGGGCAAGCTGAGTGACTGCATCTGGATACCATTCAATAGTCTTTACAGGAGATGCCTTAGGATGGATCCATAATAAGGGCCCGTCCTGCCATAACACAGCAGTTGGTAAATGTCTGGTTTTAAAGACACACAAATTAAAAGTTTTGGTCTCATCAATGCGTTTTAGCTGGGCCTCTTGCAAGGCATCCTCTACCATTCGCAGGGCACGGCTTGCAGCCGGTGTTAGTGCTCTTGGCGAGGAAATATGAGAGTCTCCTTCCAAAATGTCAAACAAAGGTTTCAGTTCAGCAGAGGGAATTTTCAAAAATGGTCTTAACCAATTCATATCACCTAATAACTTTTGAAAGTCATTTAAGGTATGTAAATGATCTCGAACTCAGGAATCTGCCTGCCTCTGCCTCCCAAGTGCTGGGATTAAAGGCGTGGGCCACCACCGCCCGGCTTTTGATTTCACGGCGGCAGCCGCTCATCTGGATGGTATCTTTCCTCCTCATAGCGGGCTGTCCCTTCGTCTAAGTCCTCCCCCTCAGAGGAAGTTAGCTCCTCCGACTCAGAGCCACCAAGTCCCGAGGCCTCCAGCTCCTTTACCGGATAAAGAGATTTTCTTTCTGAGGCCTCTTCTCCCTTCGTACGTTCCTCTCCCAGGGAGGTCCCTCCTCCCTTATCTCTTACTCCCTCGGATTGAGTGTCCTTGGAAGGGTCTTTTTTCTTAGGCATGCCTTTCCTTTTTTCTTTCTGAGCTCCCTTTTCTTTTGGAGCTCCTAAGCGCTTATCCCGCTCTGTTTCTGACATGTTGTCTTGCAACTCCTCTAGCACTCCCTGGCCCGCCGCTACAGTCGAGTGGCATTTCTCATCCTGCAAAATCAGAAGGAAGAGAACGAACGCCGCTAGCACAATAGCAAGAGCTTCTAGAGTTCCTGCCAACTGGGGAGGGAGACGAGATAGATCAAGGCCAAACATGCCTCTCAGAGCTTACCTTTGTCCTGCAGTTCTGAATCCTCTCTGTGAGCAGAGGGTCTCCTCAGCGCTGGCGATGGTGAATTTCCTGGGTTTCGGCACCAGCTGTGCAGCGCACAATCATCTCACCAGCAAGACGCACACGGACACCAGGATCCTTCCGCAGCAAACGTTTATTGTTAATAAAAGGAGGAAGACCCTGGGCCCCGAAAAGGCACTGTTTAAATACCCTTGGAGCGGTGTGTTCATTTCTGATTGGCTGCTTACTCGTTACCCGCCAAAACGCCCCGGAATGGGCTGTGACTTGGCGCGCGCTCACTTCCCGCACATGCGCAACAGCTTGTTTATCGGGATGGGCAGCAGATGTCAGCGCCATCTTGTAATGATGATTGGTCTCGTCGCCGGCACTGCAGCGGTAGCGGCTTCCTACAGGAGGACCCAGCCTCTGTGGATGTCATCGGCCCTTTGAGCTGTGCCAACAGACTCAGGTGCCTCCTGCCTCTTTCTCCATTGGAGCACAGCACTGAGGGCCTGTGGGACCAAGCAACTTTGGAAGAATTAAGTCTTCCCAAGGGGACTTAAATTTTGCAATCCTATTGTTAGAATAGTTTTAGAAATGGAAAATTAAAGAAATTGAACTCTGCACAATATAGATGCCATAAAATAAACTATAAGATAAGATAATTCTATGGTTAATCAGTCCCAATTGCACAAATCACTGGACTTAATGAAGACAGCAAGGCATAATTTGAAGAGTATCTTGTGTTACCAGGGTCTTGGTCTAGACTCCCCTCTGATCTTTGTTTCTTGTGATCTGCTTAACAGAATTCAGATGAAAAACAAAAGGATATACTGTAGATGATAGGCAGAGTTTATTAAGAACGAATCTTTAAGGAGAAGATTCTTGTTTTGTTTTTATGTTACAAGGATGGGTGTTTTGCCTAAATAGATGTCTGTGCACTACATGCATGAAGTATCCATAGAGAGACATGCATGTAACACCCAGGAGAGTATACTGGATCCTCTGGAATGTTGGAAATGGTTGTTAGCAGTCATTTGAAGTCTGGGGATTGAATCCAGTCATCTGCAAGAGCAGCAAGTGCTTTCTAACTACCAAGCCACCTCTTTGTCCCTTTATTTAGGGAACTTTTAAGAGATGAGAATCACAATGGCCCAAGGGGACCCTTCTTTTGGAGTCACTCATAAATATTTGTCCCTGGTTTGAAACATTATTTGTAGAAGAGTAAGTATTGTGTGTTAGTTTTTTGACTGGCTTGACATAAACTGTGGTCTTCTGAAAAAAAAAAAAAAAGAACTTCAACTGAGAAAACGCTTCATTAGATTGGCCGGTAGGCAAGCCAGTGGAGGAATTGTCTTGACTAAAGACTGATGTGGGAGAGGCCAAAACACTGTGGTGTTTCAATTCCAGGAAAAGCAGTTCTCTGTTATACAAAAAAGCAAGCTGACCAAGCCATGGAAAGCAAAGTGGTAAACAGCGTTCCTCCATGATCTCTGCTTTAGTTCCTGCCTCCAGATTTTAACCTTGAGTCCCTGCTAGACAATAAAGCTATAGTCCTTCATGTTCGTTCATGCTGGACTATAATGGTATAAGGCAAAATAAACCCTTTCCTCCCTAAGTTGACTTTGGTTGTGGTCTTCTACCACAGCAATAAAAAGCAAGCAAGAACAACTGGACAATTGACAAAGGGACCATTCTTCTAATCTTCAATTTAGGCAGGCTTATTCTTAGTTCCAGTCTTAGAACAAGGATGTCTTCCTGACAGATGTGCCCTATCCAGGTGGTCAACAAGCTTGTTTGATTTGATAGCCAGGAGTCATGCTATCAAATTACCAGAAAATGACCCACTACACAGAAATAATATCAATGAGATTCTCCTAAAGCCAGGTTTGGATAGTTGTTATCTAATATTGATCTTCAGAGAAATGAGGATGCCCCCACCACCTTGGAGCCAGAGATAAGACTCAGTATCTATTTTTCTGATTAGTAGTTAGAATCATTATCTGCGGGGAATGATTAGCTCACGTGTGGACGTGGCATGGGTTCTTGAATTTTGTTGGGCTGTTGTGATTCCCACAATTCCAAAAAGACTGGAGTGTACGTTACTGGGGGGGCACTATGGGGCCTCACCCGGCGTGGGGGAGTTCTCACTCAGTCTAAAGTTCCAAGGGGGTGCAGGGCTCTTGGACTGGGGATTCCTGGGCCAGGAGGTGACCAGGAACCAACTGGTCTCGAGCCCTTGGGCTCTCAGATGCTGTTGAGAGGCCTCAGAAGGACCAAGACTGGGGGCCTGTGGGCAAGTGAATGGCCAACCCACAGCCAAGAGAAATTAGATGGGGGGAGAGAAGAAAGAGGCCCCAGTAACACCCTTCGGGAGAGACTTTGTTACTGTACTTGCTTAGCAGACTCAGCAGCCCAGCTAGCCTGCTTGAAGATGCAGGTCCGCGTGTCTGGAACACACAGTGGTCCTCCAGGCGGGAAGTTAGGTGCATCAGCTCGGCATTAGAGGCCTTCTCCACATTTTCCCCACAGCGGGCCCCAGAGATGCGAAAAAGTCCATGGTTCCAAAAGGGTTTGTTTTCATGGCAGATGTAATGGATCTTGCAGTACCCCCTGTGAAACTCAGGGCAGACCTGAATTAAATAGGGAGGGAGAAAGGGGGAAGGGTCTGGGGAAGAATGCTTAATTGGCTCCACCCTCTGGCCTTCATTATTATGTAAATCTCTCTAGGGCCTGGGGCCTGTATTCACGCCCTCTATCTGTGCTCTTTGGAAGGAACTGCATTGCCATATGTGACTGAACAGTGCAGGTCAATGGAGTTCCACACCACGTGTTAGGAGCCTGGATTCTGGGAGCCTGGCAGAATAAATGCAAGTCCCTTGCAGGGTCTCCATGATCCTTCCAGCCAGCGCTTCTACCAAAAACCAAGACCCCTTTCACGGCCCTACAACAGTCCTCAGTTTTATAAGCTCTTTATTATGAAGGAGAGTCCCAGATAAGCTCCCAGCCTGCTAATATCTAATTTGATACTGTAATTCCCCAAAATTAACCTATAAGTACTACCTGCTCAGGAACCGGGTAACTTCCTGGAATGCTGGGAATTGTAGTTCTTGGGAAATAACAAAGCCTCATGGGAAAATACTGAGGCCTATAGGCTTGTCCTCATAAGCACCTGCAACATGTGGCATGAGACCATTCCAGCCTGGAATTTTCAGGGAATAGTTCTGACTAAAGTCCATCCCTTGATCAGTGTTTAATATTTAATAAATGCTTGCTTTAAATTTGATCCAAAAGATTGAGTTGATTTCTTTTCCTGGTGAATTGCAGGATTAATGCTATCAAATGATCTTTCTTAAAGAAATGAGTCCCTAAAAAATTTCTGAGAGGGGTCCTGGGTTGTTCTGAATACTTACTGTTGAAATGGGACATAGAGTTTCACTTTTGCTGACTTTTAGAACTCAGAGAACAAGTGAAGGGACCCAGGTATGTGAAATTGAAGGTAGATGGAATATAAATGAGAGGAGATAAAATCAGAACAGCTGGTAAGCACGCAAGTTCAAAGACTAATAGAATCACTGCTAAGATTACAAAAGGGCCAAGACATTTGCATATGGACATATGAAGACCTAATTCTAATATTAAAAAAAAATAGTAGTGCCTGGTGGAAATTGTAAGAATGTACTGTTAGCATTCAGTTTCTTTTGAGACCTACTCTTAGATACTGACAGGCATGGTGTCAGTCGTGACTTGGCTGACTTCTCAGAACCATGATATCTCATGTGGAAAGTGAGAAAGCCTGGCTGTATTCTCTTACTCTGAAACTCCTTCATCATTAAAATGTCTGAAAAGATATTCCCTCCTCTGCCATGTGCATTCTGACTCTCTTCATAGACTGTCATACTTTCTCTCTCTGGAGGAAGGGCCCTCCTGTGCTGTTGTTCCTCTTCTGTCTGCCTACAACATTAATAACTCTTCCAGTAAAATGCTTAGACAGTGGAAAAATCTATCTCAGTGTCTTTTTGAGCCAACCCATTCTGTCTAAACCCAACAGGGTTGAATCTGGCTTTGTGTAGTGTGCAGTTTTAAAAAAATGGTCCACACTACAGGTGGCTATGCACACATAGGGCATAGTGTGAGACTTAGACCATGTGTTCTTCCTAGACAATGGCTCTCCCACAAATGCTATCTCTGCCTCTCTAGAGCTCTAAGATTGCTCTCTCAGTCCTTGAGGCCAGCTGTGTGACTGCTCTCACCAGTCTGTGCTCAGCTGTGGTTATCTCTCCCCTGGAGTTCGGTCCTTTGCCCAATCGTCTCATTTCAAATCCTGGCTGAACTTCACCCTGGCTACGTTCTTTTGCTCAGGCCCACCTGAGCCAACCAGGTTTAACCAGTCCCACCAGACAACCTTAGTTTAAAATTAACAGATGACACAACCTATGGGGGCAGAATCTACTGTCCTAACCTCAACTATTCTATGTCTATATTGGAAATTTTCAAGTGGTGGAAGCAGCCACTAGGTCTAACAGTTCCTGATCTACATCTTGCCTCCTTTTGCTCCTGCCTCGACAAAAGTCTGTTTCTTCCTCCTGTGTTCCCTGTTCCTCTCTCAGACCTGGGAGCCTGCCTCTTCTTTTTCACCCAGCTATTAGCTTCTTGTTGTTTTTATTAGCCACTCAATTAATTAGGGGACAATTCTCTTACCATTTTGTAGATTGTATAAAGCAGATGAGACATTAGTGACTTTATCTAGAACATACATGCAACTTTCCATCTTACTAATAGTACAAAGCAGGGATATTTAAAGCCTCTGCTCCATTTTTTTTTCTTTCTTCAGACTTAAGTAAAATTCCCTAGGCTGAATCATTTAAATTAAGTATTTTTAGAATATTTAGTAAGAGTTTTAATATGGCAAATGAAGCCCTAGAGATAGCATAAAATGTAAGCTACATGATCATTCCATGACTAGATTCCATAACAGCTAGAATAGTATCCAGAGTCCTTTCGAAATTCTATCTCATTTTGCATTGTTTCACTTTTAATTACTCCAGTCTGAATTTTGCTATCCTGTTGTGTATTTAGACCAAGTAAATAGCTGCAATTACCTTTCTTCTTTTTTCTGTTAAGTCCAGCTGCATCTCTTTAGGGATTGCTTTTAAGGACTTTGAAGAAGCCACTTAGCTCCCTTAGTTTTCCACTATGAGTTGTGTCACCTACTGGAAGAGGACAGAGTCTTGCTAACTGTATGACTTCCATGGAAGAATTTAGGACATTTTCTTCTGCAGTGACTTTTCTTTGCAAAATGGCTAGAGTCTATCTTAGTCTCTAAGACTGCTCTGAAGAGAGAACTGCCTGGTGTTCATCATTTCCTGAGACGTAGAAGACTTGAATTAAGAGACACAGTATTGGCTCTCCTCTTAGTCTCTTTATCTGCATTGACTTCAGCTTACAAGAATGAATATTGAATGTGTGTGAGGTCAGTTATACTAGACTTGAAGAAGAAACAGTAGTTTTAATCTTAAATATTGAAAGTGCATACTTAAAGCTTAGGAAAAACAAAGACTTTAAAGTACATCTTGACTTTGTTAACACTCTGTCTCCTAAGTAGTTAATAATCTGACAAACTAGGAGAAAACCTAAGTAATTGTCTTGGTAAAATATAAAATCTTTGTTTTCCAAGCTAGTGCATGTTGTTGTTGTTTTGTTTTTATAAATGTCATTAGGAACAGATCAGCATTTTAAGAAAATCTTATTGATCTCTATATAGAATTAGGTTTTACTTTTATACTGTTGCATTTAATTTTAAGCTTAGAAATTTTAATAGTCAATTAGTCATATCTATGGTATCTGTAACTTTCATCCTTCACAAACCTTTATTCCTTTTACAAATGCACACACTTTAGGCATCTGATTTTTGTCCTTGTCTCTCTTTTGAGTCTGGGCCAATATTTCATTTGTAGAACAAAACTCTATTTTACCACATAAAATGCTGTCTAGTCCAAAAGTATTTTCTTTTATCAATGTTATGCCTACATGCTACATCTCCTTCACATTTGTTGGCTTTCTGTCTTATTTTCTAATATAAAATTCTTAATGTAAGTTGAGCTTTATTCCTTTTAAGCTATACAAGTCTATACACAAAACACATCTAATCATTTTGGGTTTTATAAACTACTGTAGCTGGAAAATGGTATTAAAGTTTAAATTCCTATAAATCAGGACTTTTTACTTTAGGTCTCTTGTTCAATTGTTTACACAAAATTCAAAAGAATTAGTTCATAGCTTTTATGTAATTGTATTGCTTGTGAGATTCATAGAAAATGGCAGGTTTACAGTGGGGAAACTAAAAAGGCAGTGTGTGACCATACTTTAGGCTTTGAGCACGGATCACTGTATTACAGCATATTACAGCATACTTTCTTAGCAATCTCCACATGAAAGGAATGTCTTTCTGTAGACAAGCATCTCAGCAAATGTTTAGCTATGCTGGGCTTGCTTCTTCCTTCACAGCCAGAGAGACTTCACTCAGACTCCAGGATGAGAGGATCCTCTCCCTCCCTGTGTCCCTTTAATATTCCCTGCCCAGACTCACGTTTAGTGTCTTCTGGTGAACAGAATTTTCAACATAGATGATCCTTTCTTAGCCTCTACACCTTCACTTTTTATGCGCCAACATGACCATCACAATTCTGCATCAATATTTTTGTTCATTTTCTCTCTTATAATAAGAGGCAAAAACACCTTCAGTATTATATAACTAATATTTCTACTAAAAACATTCTAGTAGTAATTCTAGCAGTAGTACCAGTTATTCCTAGTTAATCCAGGTGCTTTTAGTGCATTTGCTACTGAAGGTTTGCACACCTAGAGCTACACTAAATTTTTTTTTGTATACTTATAATCAGTTGAATATACCATAGATATTATTTCTCTGTGAATCCAATTTTAGAGTTTTAAAACTCTTTCATTTTAGTAGTTTGTATTTTACATTTATGTATTTGTATGTGTGTGTGTGTGTGTGAGAGAGAGAGAGAGAGAGAGAGAGAGAGAGAGAGAGAGAGAGTCAGAGTCTGTGTCTTGGCATACATATGCAGAAGTCAACTTGAGGGAGTCAATACTGTCCTTAAACCATATGAGTTCTGGAGATCCAACTCAGATCATCAGGCTTGGCAGCAAGCACAAGCACTTTGACCCTCTGAAATATCTTACATGCTTTCATTTTATTTTTATGTTTCTATTTTATTTGTTTATTTATTATTTATTTATTTATTTATTTATTTGGTTTTTCAAGACAGGGTTTCTCTGTGTAGCCTGGCTGTCCTGGAACTCACTCTGTAAACCAGGCTGGCCTCGAACTCAGAAATCTGCCTGCCTCTGCCTCCCAAGTGCTGGGATTAAAGGCGTGCACCATCACTGCCTGGCTGTATATTTCTATTTTATTTTATTGGATCAAGATGTTGTAATATCTCCAGTGGCATTGAACTCACTGACTTACCCAGATGCCTTGAAATTTAGAACCCTCTTATGTGCTACCATTCCTCATTGATTGCATTCATTTTTATATACAAAATGCAAACATAGTTTGTAATGGCCCATTCTGCTACTTTGTAATGGCCCATTCTGCTGTTCCGGTCTGCAGGTCAGAGTCTAGCAAGAGAGAGAATGGGGATGGAGCGGCAAGAGATGCAAAAAATGGAGACATGACAGAGTCTGTTTAAGTCTCTCTTATTGAAAAGAAATCTTGGGTATTTATACGCTTTACCACGTGCCTTGCTCTTGTAGACAAGCTCAGCTGAAGACACTATGTCATGCACCTAGCAGCGTGGAGAACATGTGCACCTAACTGCTGGCGACACTAAACAGCAAAACAAGATGTTTATCAGAGTGTGCCTAGCTGTTACAGACTGTTGAAAACAACTCTTTTATCAGGGTATATGGCTCGAGATGGCTGTAAAGTTGATAGCCGCTTTCAGCTAAGAGTTGGCTCCCAACAGGTTCCCCTTTTTAAAAATTTTTTTTTCAAAAGGGAAAGCTGGGAAAACTTATGGAAACTGTGCCTGTCTTAGGTTGGAACAAAGGACCACAACCTCCCTTTCCCGTCTCTGGATACTCAACAGCCATTGGTTGAGCTCCTGTCTTAGGATGGTAAGGCCTCCCAGTTAGGGGCAAGGGTCTTGAGGTGTTCTCTTACCTGTCATTGACTATCCAGCTTAGTGTGTAAGTTAGGAGTTAATCCTCGTCAGTCTTGATAACAGAGGTTTTAGAGTCCCCTACTTCCAGCCTGTAATAATGGACCTGTATGGGTTTCATTTGAATAGTGCCTATCTATTGTTCTACAAAAGCCATCAGAACCCAACAGGCAAGAGACTTAACAATGCCTGAATGGTTGGTGTAAACCATTCTGCCTCAGAGTGACACTCTTTTTAAGGGTAGCACATAACTCTCTCTGTTGGAGGAGTAAAAAGTATAAGCCTCTTCTATTCTGTAACACTATTTTCTAAATCTAAATCTATATAAGTACAGAACTGATCATAGCTTTGATCTTAACAATACAAGTAAGAAAATCCCTGTCCCTGCCCCAATCAATCTCAAACCCAAAAAACAACTATAGTAACTGTGGTAATGGATTCTCTCTTGGGGTTAAACAATATACCCCACTAAATCATAAATAAGGGAACCAAGAGTCTAATAGAGCCACCATGGAGGTGTGGGTGGTGATGTTTTCTTCCGCATTGAGAACTTTCCAAGTCAGGTATGCTCGTTGGTCTGCTCCAGTGCAGCATCTTCATGTTTCCTGTCAAGAAAAAATATGCTTCTCAGGGGGTTTCTCCTCCCTGGATTTGTTATTGTTGTCTATTTGTTTAATCAGTCTCTCTGGCAGCCAGTGTGTGGCATCTGCCATTTGGGAATATATGCAGACAGAATTTCTTCCCCAGATAAGTACTAGATCTTTCCCATTCCAGGTTCCAGTTAATAGGTCTTTCCAGAGGACTGTTGCAAAATTCTTTTTGGTATCAGGATGCCAGAATCTATCTGCAGCAAATTTTCCTTCAGAACCCAAAGTTAAAAATTTTAAAATAAAGAGGGCGTGATGAAGGATATTTCTGGGGGATCCCTTAGTAGGGTACCATTCTCCATTTTTAATTTTTTTGAGTTGACATTTAACGGTTTGATGAGCCCTTTCTACTATACCTTGTTCCTGTGGATTATATGGAATACCCATTTTACGTAGTATTCCCAATTTTTCACAAAATTGGTGGAAACTGGAGCTTGTATAACCTGGGCCATTGTCAGTCTTGATCTGTTTTGGCACACCCAATACAGTGATTGTAGCAAGCATATGAGTGATCACATGTTTGTTTGCTTCTCCAGTTTGTAATGTTACATAAATGAAACCACTGTATGTATCTACACATACATGTATACATTTTTTATTTCCAAATACATTATAATGGGTAACATCCATTTGCCAGAGACTGTTTGGTATTAGTCCCTTTGGATTCACACCTAAATGAGGAACTGATAAACATGTAGCACATGATTGACATTGTTTGACAATTTGTCTAGCTTGTTTTCTGGTAATTTTAAACATGACTTTTCAAGTTTGAGAATTAAGGTGATGTAACTCATGAGCCTTTATGGCCTGATCCAAGTTAGATGGCAGATCTGATAAAGTCACTTCGACTACACGAGTGGCTAGTTCTGCCTTGGTGTTTCCTTCAGAGAGAGGACCTGGTATCCCAGTGTGGGCTCTCAGGTGTCCTATAAAGAAGTTATCCTTTCTCCTCAAAATTAATTGTTTGCACTGTAAAAAGAAATCGGCTGCTTCTGAGGAAAGCTTTATTTGTGCAGTAGTTTCTAGCAGAGGGATAGATAGAGCTATATGTGAGCTATCTGTGTAAATATTAATGGTTTGATTTGGAAATGCTTGAAACACAGCAACAACAGCATGTAATCCAACCAATTGAGCTGACACAGATGATGTAGCAAAGGAAATTACTTGGTCCTTAAAGGCATAAGCAGCTGCTCCTGATGAAGAACCATCAGTGAAAACTAGCAATACTTCCTTTATAGGTGCATACGCAGTACAAGAAAGAAAAACAAATGCATGACGATTACAAAATTGAACTAATTTGTCTGGCGGATAATGGTTATCTAGTTGACCACCAAATGAGGTACATGCTATAGGCCAAACTTCAGAACTCTGCATAAGCCAATTAACCTGATGTCTTGTATAAGGTTGTATTATGACATCAGGGTCTTTTCCAAAATATTTTTGACTGCTATCTCTGCCTAACATAATCATATCCGCTACAGCTGCATAGTATGGATAAAAAACCTTTTTAGGGGATGAGGGAAGATAAACCCATAATATGGGTGCAGCTTGCCAAAAAAAAACTGCAGTAGGAGTTAATTTAATGTTAAAAATAAGAAAATATAAAGGCTTAGAATAATTAATATGAGTTACAAATTGGGATGAAATAGCACTCTCAACCTTCTGTAAGGTTTTTCTATCCTTCTTTGTTAGAGCCCTGCCAGACTTAGGGTCAGGATCTCCTTTGAGAATGTCAAACAAAGGTTTCAACTCTCCTGTCGTAAGTTTCAAATATGGTTGTAGCCAATTAATGCCTCCCAATAGTTTTTGAAAATCATTAAGTGTCTTAAGGAAATCAATCCTCAAGGTGGCCTTACTGTTAATAATACGTGGAGCATTAATATGAAATCCTAAATAAGTATATGGATCTTGTAATTGTACCTTTTCTGGTGCTATTTGTAACCCTGCAGTCTGTAAAGCTGTTTTAAGAACATCAAAGCACTGGAGTACCTGTTTTCCATCTTTTCCCGCTATTAAAATATCATCCATGAAATGAATCATGTAGATTTGCTTCCACATGGTTCTAACACCCTCTATGGCAGAAGCCACAAACTTTTGGCACAAGATAGGACTGTTAGCCATACCTTGAGGCAAAACCTTCCATTGATATCTTTTCATAGGTTTTCTAAAGTTTATAGCAGGAGCACTAAAAGCAAAGAGTGTTCTATCATTAGGATGCAAGGGGATAGTAAAGAAACGGTCTTTTAAATCTATAATTATTTTATAATAGCCTAAAGGTATGGCCACTGGTGTGGGCAGCCCAGGTTGTAAGGCTCCCATCAGAATCATGGTTGCATTAACAGCCCTCAAGTCTTGCAACAATCTCCACTTTCCTGACTTTTCCCTAATGACAAATATTGGGGTATTCCAGGGAGAGTTACTCTCTTCTAAATGTCCTGCCTGTAATTGCTCCTGCACTAGCAATTGAGCAGCTTGTTATTTTTCGGTAGTTAGGGACCACTGATCCACCCAGATGGGTGAGTCTCCTTCCAGGTGATGAGATCAGCACAATGCCCTAGGGGGGCAGCTGAATCAATACCCCCCATCAAAAATACCCCAAGCGTCTTCTTCCAGAATTACCATGGATCTCAATAGGATGAGTAATCCCATCTTCACTTTTTCCTAATCTTTTCCCTGGGGAAAATCCAGAGTTTATCATTTGAGCTGTGAATATTTCATTAGGGCTGCACATAATCAGTCCTATGTCAGAGATAATAGATCTCTGCCCCAGAGATTAATGGGAAGGCCTGGGATGACATAGGGTTGTATATTCCCTGTATTTCCTTCTTTATCTTTCTATGTCAGCACCTTAGAGCTTTGCTGTGGATTTTGGCTTTGGCCAATACCCTTTAAATTGGTTAAGGTTGGGGTCAGAGGCCAGGTGGCAGGCCAATCACTTTGTTTGATGATTGTCACATCAGCTCCTGTATCAACCAAGTCTCTGAATGCCTTCCCGTCGAGCAATGTTGTCATCATAGGTTTTTGTTTAACGATAGGCTGTACCCAGTATGCATCAGAGGAACCAAAGCCTTGATCCCCTCTCTTAGGACTCTTATACTTATGATTAGTAGGAATCACTGGAAGTAACAATAGTTGAGCTATCCTCCTTCCTGTAGGGATAGTGACTATATTCTGTATTGCCTTGGCCATTACCTTAATCTCACCTTGATAATCATTGTCTATAACTCCAAGAAAAATTTGTAGTCCCTGCATAGTAGCACTTCTTCCCACTATCAGGCCAAACACATTTGGATAGAATGGTCCAAACACTCCAGTGGGTAAGGCCTGAGATCCCATTTCTGGGGTTAATACTGTGTGGGTGGCAGAACTGAGGTCCAGTCCTGCACTTCCTGGTGTTGCTCAACTAAGTTCTGAAAGGGGTTGTTGTTTGCTGGTATGAAACTGACTGCCCCATAAGCCTGTTTTGGCTTGTATTGGTTCGGGGCCTGGGGCTGGCCCCTGTTCCAGTTTCCCTGATTATGGGAAAGGGTGTTTCCTTGTGCATCTGTCTTGGACCTACATTCACTAGCCCAATGCCTTCCACGTTTGCAACGTGGGCATAGCCCAGGCTGTTTTCTAGACTGTCTCTGGGTTAACTCATTTTCTGCCTTGCAATATTTTGCAAAGTGTCCAGGCTTGCCACATTTAAAACAGACCTTTTTGTCTCTACTTGCCAAAAAAATCTCTTACTGATTGTCCTTGCATGGTGGCTGCCATAGCTAAGCCCTGTTGGTAGGAGGACCCTATGTCAGAACAGAGTCTGATATGCCCAGTAAGGTCTGTCTTTTTCCTATAGGGTCTAATGGCTGCTTGGCATGCAGGATTGGCATGTTCATACGCAAGTTGTTTCATGTAATCTACACCTACCTCTGCATTACCAAGAATCCTCCCTGCTGTTGTCATTAATCAATGAACAACATCAGAAAATTGTTCATCAGGCCCTTGTCTGACTGACGTCAAAGATGCATCAGGGTCTCCCTTTATGGGGAGTTTTCACCAAGCCTTCATGGCCACATTCTGAATTTGAGTAAATAAGCCTGGGTCATATTGCATCTGGTTATCACTAGAAGCAAATTGCCCGTCTCCTACTAAGGCATCAAAGGACCAACCATTACCTGCCTGAATGTTTCTCCTAGCTATCTCTTTACAGTTCTCATGATACTCTGATTTCCAAATAAGATGGTCACCACCGCTAAGAACTGCTCTCACTAGAGTATCCCAATCACCAGGAGTTAGTCACTCCTCTGCAACAGATTCTAAGATTGCAAGAGTAAAGGGAGCAGTGGCACCGTATTGTGACACTGAATTTTTTTTAATTCTTTAATAATTTGAAAATTAAACCCTGTGTGATGTCTCCACACAACCCCTTGAGCATCTCTAGTCTCTGATACAGGGAAAACCTCAACCTCTCCCTCTTCTGGCTATTCTGTGGCTGAACTAAAACCAGAGGACTCGTCTCCACAGGGCAGTTTCCTGTGGCTTTCACTTCTGAATTTTCAGTCGACCCTTCTTCCAGTAAAGTCCCTCACTGGATCTCTCGTTCTTGCTGCCGCATGTTGAGTGCCACTTTGAAATGGTCCGTTTTGCTACTTTGTAAGGGCCCGTTCTGCTGCTCCAGTCTGTAGGTCAGAGTCTAGCAAGAGAGAGAGTATGGATGGAGGGGCGAGAGGCTTGAAAAATGGAGACAAGACAAAATCTGATCAAGTCTCTCTTATTGATAAGAAATCCTGGGTATTTATACCCTTTACCACGTGCCTTGCCCTCGTGGACAAGCACAGCTGAAGACACTATATCATATGACTAGCAGCATGGAGACCATGTGCACCTAGCTGCTGGTGGCACTAAACAGCAAAACAAGATGTTCATCAGAGTGTGCTCAGCTGTTGTGGGCTGTTGAAAACAAGTCTCTTGTCAGGGTATATGGCTAGAGATGACTGTAAAGATGATAGCCACTTTCGGCTAAGAGTCGGCTCCCAACAATAGTTAAATAGCAACAAGATATATTGGACAGTTTCAAGCTTTCCTAATACATCCATTCTATTCACACCTGCTTCATATGAGAAACCAATTGTATTAATTTGTGGCTTTAACTTTCCACAGCTATTTGGTTGGGACTGAAGAAATAGAACAGAATTTAGCAGCACTTACTACTCTTTCAGAAGACCTGAGTTCAGTTCCTAGCACCCACATGGCAAGTCACAATTGTAGCTAAAGTTCCAAGGGACCCAGCATTCTCTTCCAGCTTTCCCAGACACCAGGCAAGCATGTGATGTGCATGTGCACATGCATGCATGCACTTGGGTGCGTGCGCACACGCACACACACACACACACACGTGCAAGTAGGCAAACACTCATACATTAAGATAAAAATAAATCTTTAAGAGCCATTTTTTCAAAAAATTGCTAATGTATATTACCTTATTTCTCTTTTTCCATAGATCAAACATATGTTGTATACATTCTTTTGCCTTCTCTATTTTTTCCCTCCTTGCTAGTATGTTTCAGGACTCACTCCATATTGCTCAGGGAGTTGTTTGGCTCTATGTATATTGCTCAGAGCTGGATGGCTGACGACCATGCAGATATCTTTGGGATATCTAACCCATCTCCTATGGGTGGTACTTTGAGACCCCCCCCCATTAAACATACTTCAGGTTTGAAAAAGTGAACAGACTACCTAAAGAAGAATTCAAAAACGTTTCAATTCCAACTTCTTCAAAAATTTCTGTTTACTCCTTTATCCATTCATTGGACAACTATTATCTGTTATCAGAAACTATTATTAGAACATTAGTTACCGTGATATGTAAAATCATTTGAATTAACAAACATTCATTACTTCATAGAGAAGTTGTCTGGATTAAAGCATGGGCACTTGTTGTGAGGTAAGGATACTGGGGAAAGTGTTTCATTGAAACAGTGAGGTTTCGTCACTGCACAGATACTGTGCTGGTTAGTTTTTCAACAGCTTGACACGAGCTTGCATCATACAGGAAGAGAGAACCTCAACTGAGAAAATGCCTCCACTGGATTGGTGGCTATGCCAAGTGGTACATATTCTTGATTAGTGATAGATGTGGGAGGGCTCCATCTATGTGGGGCAGTGCTACCCTTGGGCAGGAAGCTGTGTAAGAAAGCAGGCTCAACAAGCAATGAAGAACAAACCAGTAAACAGCATTCCTCTGCGGTCTCTGCTTCAGTTCCTGATTCCAGGTTCTGGACTTGAGATCTTGCCTTGGTTGCCTTCAATGACAGGATGGGTCTGAATATGTAATCTAAATAAATCTTTTCTTCTCTAAATTGTTTTTAGTTGTGCTTATTACAGCAATAGAAAGCAAACTAGGACAGATATTATGAGTAGTTATGGCCCCAATAATTAAAGTCTGTGCCCACAGGCTTGAAGCAGAACTGGGGTACTTATTTAGCTGAGTAACCTAATGCCCTACTTACCTTTATTTTTTACCTGTTGTTGTTACTGTTGTGATAAATACCATGACCAAAAGCAATCTGAGAAAAAACTTCCAGCTTACAGGTTACAGCCCATCGTGGAGCCAAGCCAAAGCAGGAAGCCAAAGCAGACACTTGAAGCAGACTATGTAGGAATGCAATTACTGACTTCTTCCCAGAAGGGTAGTTCTTATACAGCTCAAACCCAGCTATCTAGAGATGGTACTACTATAGTGAGCTAGATCCTCCTACATCAGTTAGCAATCAAGAAAATGCCACCATAGACATGGTCAGATCAACAATCTAATGGGGACAATTCTTCATTTGAGGTTCCATCATTCCAAATGCGTCAAGTTGACAACCAGGATTAGCCACCACACACCTAAGTTTACTTTTTCAAGATGATAATCTTAAATATATATATATAGGACATACAATACATCCACATACATAATGTGTATGTGAGCGTATAAAATACACAGTCAGCTCTCTTTATCTCAGAGATGTGTGAATTTAACCTACTTTAAATAAAAAAAATTATACAAAAGTTAATTGTGCAGAACACATAAAGGCTTTATAAGGTGTTGCTGTCTGCTAAAAGTACCATTTGTACTGAGGAAGTAGTATATGTATGTTCTTTTAATTTTTTTAAGGCTTATTGGCTTTATGTGTATGAATGTTTTGCCTACATCTATGTATGTGTACTATGTAAGTGCCTGGTCCTCACAAAGTTCCAGAGAAGGCGTCAGGTCCCTGGAACTAGTGTTATGGATGGTTGTGAGCAACCATGTGGATGCTAGGAAATGAATGCCAGTCCTTGCAAGAGTAAAGGTGCCCATAACCCCCAAGTCATCTCTCCGGCCCTAATGTATTTTTTAAAAGAATGTCTTATTGTTGTTATTTTGTATGTGTATGCGCGCGCATGCAGTGGATTCAGAAGTTGAACTCAGGTGGTGAGACTTGAAGGGCAACTGCTGAGCTACCTCATAGGCCTGCACAAACTACATGTATCTCTTTGTGATAAAAGTGAGTATTTTATATATTATTTATTCATATTTATATGTGAGTTAAATTGTATTCTTATAAGTTTCACACTGAGTTATTACCAAAACTGAACTCAATTCTCCGAGAAAGTAGAGAACAAAAACCCCAAAGTCAGTACTTTGCTGACATTTAGGAAGAATGCTAAGCTTACTACGCTTAATACTCTACTGAAAATCTATTTTGTTGCTTTTTATTCTGAGGGACGGGCTGCAATATGGCATATTTAATGGGGAAGGGGTATCAATACACCCAGTTAAATGGATTATTATTTAGTGGAGTGTATTTTGCAGTGATTACCACACAGCTCTCTAGTGACTTGGGTTCCCATTTCATGCAGCAGCAATGTACATATTGCAGTGGGGGCAGGGAGGACTGGCGCGGGAGGTGAGCACTTCGTAACTAGTAGTTGCTATTTTAAGTGGTAGTTTTTACCGCTATCAGCACTGATGAGTGTGCGTGTGTAATCACCACTGCCACCTCCGTCAAGATTCCCTGCATTTCCCAGACATGATCTCCAACTCCAGCCAGCAGCTCCTGACTGGGTGAGTCATTTCCAGAAGGGCCTTTCTGGGGTGGACTTCCCAGAAGTCAGGAAATCTCCATTGGAAAACTTTCTGGCTGCTGAGCACAGACTCTTTTCCCCACTCGGGCGCCCCCTGCGGGTGACGACCGTGCCCTTGGGTTTCGGGTTCCCGGTTTGGGGTGCGGGCGGCCCCGCCCTCCACCTAGGCCCGCCTAGCTCCTTGGAGCCGGCGCCCTGCCAGAGGTCCACAGTGTCCCTGCCATAAGCTCTTCATCGAGGACCATGGCGAGGCTGAGCTGGGGATACGGCGAGCACAACGGTGAGTGCGGGCTCCAGAGCGTGGTAGTGGGGGCCTGCGGGAACTCTGAGCCCGGTGGTGGGTTGGGGGCCAGGAGCCTGGTCCCCGCCCACGCTCTTCCAAGTGGACTGCAGTGTTCATTCACCTACACCAGGAAAGCGCACGCCATCAGGAGAAAGCTTAAGAGATCAGAAGTCAGATGACACATTTTTAAGGAAAAAAGGACAACTTCGGAGCCGCATGAGCGCTGAACACTAAATCACTAAGTCACAGGATCTCTTCCAGGCGCTGTTGAAGCAGTCTTGGTAATTTGTAATTTGCATACTGACTTGAAGTTTACTTGGGCTTGTTCTTCAGTCTTCCTTTCCTACCTACCATACCCATCCTTTCAGAGACCAAGGCTTACCAAATGATTATAGAAATTATAACGTGGTGTTAAGTGTATTTATTGATAAGCACGGCAATGAGATATGGACTTTTCATCATTGGTTAAGTGTATTAGGGATAAGAAATACTCTTGTGTGTCTACTGAACTGATTGCTTCAAATAATTACTCAAAAGAATTGCAAAGAAAAAAATGGAAAAGAATTGATAGTCTTCAAGATGGAGTTTGCGTATAATAATATCAAAAACTTCAATTAGCATATACATGATTGGATAATATTCTATAGTACATTTTATGAAAGTTTACAGAAAGTTTTCCTTTCTTTTATTTTATTTTTCTCTTATTATGTTTTGAGACGAGTCTTTACTCTGTAGTTTAGATTGGGCAGAACTTGTGGTCATCCTCTTCTCTTGGATGGAAAAAATTCATTTTTATTGTAGCTTGCTTGGGGTTTTGCTGATTAATGTTACTTTAAAAATGTCATCAGATGACGTTTAGATTTTTAAGAATGATATTTATAATATAGGTGAGTTTCTTTTTGATGGAAGCCATATAGCAATCTTATATTTCATTACTTTCTAGCTTGTGTTTTTGAAAGACAATCTTCACACATTTCATTTTTGTCCCTGACAAAATCATTTTTATTGTTGTTATTTGGCAGTTAATAGGTGCCAGCAATGGTACCCTCCCTGTAGTCAGGGAGAAGGTTGTGTTAGCCAGTAGGTACTGATTGTACCCTAATAGGCAGACAAAGTATTGGTTTCAATAAAATTCTTCAGAAAATTTAAAAATTCAACATAGAAAGGGCATTATAATGAGGAGTTGTTTTACATCTTATTCATTTTTTTTAAGTTTTTAAAAAGATTTACTCATTTTCTTTTAAAAATATGTTTATGAGTATTTGACTTGTCTGCATGTTTGTGCAGCACATACATGCCTGGTACCTGTGGCTATCATCCAGGACTGGTGGTGTCAGCCTCCATGTGGGCCTGGAAATTGAACCCAGGTGCTTGGCAAGAGTATCAAGTGCTTTTAATTGCTAAGCCTTCTCTCTAGCCCCCAGTTTCCACTCTAGCTAGGTTGTAGAACCATTCTTCTCTCTCAGAAACAGTAGTTTTCAGAGGACACACCTTGAAGTTAGATTATGAGATTATGTTTTCAGAATTCGGTTGGGATGAGCTGGGTCTTGACTAAACATTTTTCTTTTTTCTTGTTTAGTCATTGGCAAAATCCAGTGACTGAACAGATTAAGGTGAACTTAAGCTGAGACTGGCAATGATAACATGGAACGGGAGGTGGAGCTCCGGGACAGGTGCCTGTTCCCAAGCAGTTTGTTACTTCTTCCACTAATCTCTGATCATTTTACAGGTTTAGGCCATGTGACATCACTGAACATTATATATAACTATGGATATTGAAAAATTCCTCAAGCCACTGAGGCAGCACCATATACCTTTCACTTAAGAACCATGTTTAAGTGAGTTTAAAGTCGAATGTTCTAGAAAGCATGCAAAAGTGTTTCTATTTAAAGCAGCACACTAGTACAAGTGAATAGATAAAACTGGCTATTTGGTCGAAGTGGTTTATTTTGGGTAGGTTTGACTTCTCTAAGAGTAGGCCTGGTTGAGAAGCATTAGGAATGAATGACATAAGGGATTAGGAAGAGAAAGTAGCCCCTTACCTGTTGTAAAAATGCATTGATGTTTGAAATCTAGTGCTTGTTAGAGTAACTCATATGCAGTGGCCAAGGCAGAAAGATTTTCTATATTAAATAAGAAAACAAAATTGTAAGCAGAAAGAGTACTCACACAAAAAGACAAGTAAAATCTTCTCATAAGAAAACATAATGCCCTTTCTATAATGTCTTCTGAGGATTTTTAATGGAAAATCACTATGACCTGATTCACAGGACACCTTTTAAGCAGAATGTATTGTCATTTGTTCATGGTGTGGCTTTTTTCTCTCCAAAACCAAAGTGAGCAACAAAGTTTTATTTTCTGACAGGGCATAGCCATTTTGTTTGCTCTGTGTAAGATTTGTGTGTGTCTTGGGTCAGTTGTATATAACAGGTAATTGAGCTGAGTTGAGTGGCATCAGAGGTTATCCGTAAGTGCTGTAACTAACTAGCAGAAATAGCAGGCAGCATCTGTAGAATGACTGCACTCTTTGATGCTTAACATCATCTCTTTGTCTCTGTAAACTTTGTGGCAGTCAGGGAACATTCTTGGTTTTGAGATGGAATTTCTTTGTTTACAACAATGAATTGTACTTTTGTTTTTGTTTGGTAGGTAACTCTTGAGAAGTATTGTATGAAATGTAAATATTCTTTCATCTATAAGGCACATTTTTAATTCTGAAAACAATTTAAAGCAAATAAAATGCTTTGTATACCCACAAAACACTAGTAGTGGTTAAAATATAAGACCAGGCCGGGCGGTGGTGGCCCACGCCTTTAATCCCAGCACTTGGGAGGCAGAGGCAGGTAGATTTCTGAGTTCGAGGCCAGCCTGGTCTACAGAGTGAGTTCCAGGACAGCCAGGGCTATACAGAGAAACCCTGTCTCAAAAAACCAATAAATAAATAAATAAATAATGAATAAATAAATAAATAAATAATAAAATGAGACCAGAGTCTTGAGAATGAGGATTGTACATTTTTAAATTTTTTCCCAGAGGGTTGTAAATGTGGGTGTTGTGCTCTTGTGTATGAATGTTTATTGTGCATGGAAGCCAGATGGACTTCGGTTGTCTTCCTCCTTTGATCTCTATCACCTTATGAATTGGGACAGGGTTTCTCTATGAACCTAGAGGTCAGAGATTCGGAGTTAGTTTATCTAGCCAGTTTATGTTGGACACTGTAAGTCTCTGCCTAAATGCTGGATAACAAGTGAGCTGCCACACCCACCTGGCGTTATTATGGATAATGAGGATCTAAAGTCTCATCGTCATACATTTGTGCTGCACGCACTTTATCCATGAAGCTGAGGCCCCAGCCTCCTGTTACCAATTTTAATTTGTGGAATGAAAAACTTATTTAGCCCTTTTGGTCCTATGAATTTCAGGTCCTATTCACTGGAATGAATTGTTCCCTATTGCTGATGGTGATCAGCAATCTCCAATTGAAATAAAAACCAAAGAAGTAAAATATGACTCCTCACTCCGACCTCTCAGTATCAAGTACGATCCTACCTCAGCTAAAATCATCAGCAATAGTGGCCATTCCTTCAACGTTGACTTTGACGACACAGAGGACAAATCAGGTAGGCTCTGTTTATTTGTTCTGGTAAGACTTTGGATGGTTAGATTTACTCTCTGGTTTTTCATTCTGTAAATTTAAAAATTGAAGCGTATTTTCCATTTGAATTCAAATGTTATATATTTAAAATTTAAGATAATGTTACCATGAAATAATAGAGAAAATTTGTAAAAAAAAAAAGTATGCTGGATGATATTTTCAAATTGGTCTTAGGTTATTATTGCTTAATGATGAAAATATTGAAGTTTAATAGTACTTTATAAATAATTTTAATCTTTTCATGGAAACTTTAAAAATTCTTTTAGATTCATTTATTTTTATCTGTATGAATGTATACTGTGTGGCTGTTATGGTTATGTTATGGTTATGGTGGCCGTAAGCCCCAATGTGGATACTGGGAATCAAACCTAGGTCCTCTGTACAAGAACAAAAAATTCTCTTAATCTTAACTGCTAAGCCATTTCTCTAGTCTTGTGTTTGGAAACTGTGTAGTCATAACTACTTTGCTAATTATTGTAAACCTAAAGTGATGAGATATTTGCTTTTTAAATCCTTTTTGTGCTTGCAATAATAATATGTATGTGTAGAAAACAAGACACACAGAAACGTAGGATAAAAATTAAGGCTGTCTCTGCAGTTTATTATTATGTTAGCAGCAGCACATTCTTCCTCAGCATTTAAATTTGTAGCCACACATGTATACACATGCACGCCATATTATTTTACATTTTTCTCTTAAGTTATATTTAGACTGATGCTATATTACTCTGAACATTTTTCCTATTCAAAATATCTCATGGATATTTTTCATTAAAATGTGTAGCTCTTGTTAATAAAGAAAATATATCAGCTACTCTTTTATCATAATTCATACATTATCATCATAATAATGGACATTTAAGAATGTAGATATTTCATTGAAAAACAGAAACATTTAAACATCTATCCTTATTTTTATTTTTCATTAGTTGTAATAAAAATTACATTTAACTTGTTCATGGGTCATATCTTTCATAATAGAAAACGGGACTTGTGGCCACATCTAGATGGTTTTTGTCTTTGTTTGTTTGTTCTGAGTCAGAGTTACCCAGTGAAGTCCTTGCTGACTGAATTAAAGGTGAAGTCCTTAAAGTCCAGGCTGGATTAAAGGTGGAAGGCACCACTCCCAGCCCTGGCTTTGGTTTTGACCGGCCCACATGTTTTAACAGTGCTGCTTTAACCCACTGAGCCATCTCCCCAGCTCCACGAGGCCATTCCTGACCAAACATTAACTCTGAATTTTATCAGCTGTCATGGTCCTTGAAGGTTTTGAAGGTTTTGCTTGGCTGGGCCTTGCCTAACAGTGCATCTTGGCTAACATGCAGGAATCTGCCCTTCAGAACTTTAATAGTCCTTTGAAAGGGGACAAATGGGCACAAAATTCTTCAGAAGAATATTCACTAAATATGGAAGGGGCTGCTGAGGGGAGACAAAATGGGGCTGCTGGAGCCTCATCTCACTAGTTTCACCTGACCCTGGTTCCTCTGAGGCCTGAGGTGATTCCTTCCACAACTTCCCACACTATGTTTTAACTGCAAGGTGGCATCACTTGACCTCTTACCTTAGTGTTTTATTTGGAAGAGATTTCTCTTTGGAAATTCTAAGTGAGAGTAATCAAAAATAGGTATGAGTTTGGAGAGATCATTACTTGTTTTAAAGAATAAAATGGAGACAATGGTTTATTATTTACTGATCTGGGATGGAAAGTAAAATGAAAGTTGGTTCTGTGAAAACGCAGAATCATTTTCATTAAGATTAAGTATTGTTGCCTACTACTGTGGAGCACATCTGCAGTCCCTTCCCTTCTGAGGTACTCACTGCTCTAATTGTCAATCTGGGAGAATGGAGCTGATAAATGAGGGAGAATAAAGTCTCATGAAACAGCCAACTTTATTCAGAGCATCATAAAAGTTTTACTCTGATGTTGAAGGTAGTCATGTGAGTAAAGAGTCTGATTAGAAGGGCAAGCCACACGTGGTGTGCAAACCTCACTTGGACAAATGTGTTTTTTCATACAGGCATATAGAGGATCACAGTATCAAGCAATAACGAGTAATTTGAAGTAAACTCACTCCCATCCACTACACCTGGGAGAAGCACAAAAACAGATTCCAAGAACAGTTTTGTGTTTTTGAAGAAACTGAGGCCACAAGACTCTTGTCTTGTTTTCTTGGAGTTTTCTCACAAGCCTTCAGGCTTTGCTCAAGACTCCATTGTTGGGCAAGTTCTGACAATGAGGCTGAAGTAGGAGTCATGAGCCAGTCTGTCTAAACCAAAAAGAAATCCATAGTCTAGCTTTCCTTAAAAACCTAGGTATCTTAAGGTCACCTAATTTTTTGGGAGAATCATTCAACAGAATGGTTCTTTTCACAATTAGGAATTTGCTTGTTATAAACTCACTGAAATACTGACCTGTGCAGAATGAATATAGAACCTGTAAAATAATCCATGCTGCTTAGCCAGACAAAGCCTGCTAACCTAACTTTAACAGTGACCTTTACTGCCATTATTCTTGGATGCCTCCCTAACAATGTGTGATTTTTGTATCACTTTCTTTTTCCAGAGCCAGTATGCCTAAATCTCCTCCCAAAGTCAATTCTGCATGGATTACTCAAGCTCTCTAATCTCCTTTCTATCTGCAAGGGAAGGACTTTTCATGCAGCTCAGATTTTGTTATGCAACAGCAAGAAGAAAAGCACAATAGAGCCCTTGACTACTTTCCTTTAGCTGCCATTCCATCCTATTTGGGCTGTCTAATGAGCACATTTACTGGTGTCACTCAGGGGAATTGTGCTGAAACTGTTTAAAGACAAATCAAATATCTTATCCACTTATTCATCAGATATTAGTGCATCTCCTCTGACAGTTACTATGCTAAGAGGTGGTTATAACAGGATCTCAGTCTATGCTTTCATATATGCAGTCCAGTACAAGGAGAAGCAGTAAAAGTACCGTTTCACAGACTGACCTAAATAATGGTCTCTTCTTTTTCACTGTTCATAGAGCTTTGAAAATAGCCATCTTTTGCTATTATGATGTTTGAAAATATTTATTTGTGTGTGTGTGTGTGTGTGTGTGTGTGTGTGTGTACCATCTGACATGGGTGCTGAGACCTGAACTTGGTCCCCTGGAAGAGCTGTGAGCACACTTAACTGCTGAGTCATCTCTCCTACTCACCATTATGTATTATAAAGAAATCTCTTTTATATAAGGAGGACAGATACATTTTGAAATTTAAGGCTCTGAAAAGTAATTTAAATATCTGTTGTTAACTCCATGTATCCCTTTTCTAACACAATTCTATTGTATGCTGGAGTTTAGTTATGATTATGGTGTATTCAACCAGCATACAATATTTCCTTTCCAACCCTGTGTCTTCAGCAGACACCTGAATTAGGCAGAAATAGTTTAGGACTCTCCTCTCTTCTTTTCCTTTCCTCTCCCTTCTCCTCCTTTCCCCTCCCTTTCTTCCCTCCCTCATTTCCTTCCTCCTTTCCCTTCCCTTTCTTCCTTCCCTCATTTCATTCCTCCTTTCCTTTCTTTTTCTTAACTTTGTTGCAAAAGCTAGCACTGGATAGCCCAGGGTGCCAAGATTATAGGTGTGTGCCACTAGGCCTAGTTTAGGACTGTTTTATATTAAAGTGTTTCTATATACTTGTGATATAATTTTATTACTATAAACTTAGAGATAATATTTGCTGAGGAAAAACACTGAAATTTACTTCACCAAAGTGACTAATAGACATCTTGTAGTTTTAAAAAATACTTTAATTTCTTCCTCACAAATATTGGGTCTAAGGACAGTCTCTATGGTTATAGCAACAACCATGCCATGATAGCAATGGGTAGCACATCTCTAGTGCTGTTGTGTCCCAGGCAAGGGCAAATGTTTTGCACACATTTCTTCAATTTTCACAGTAGTCTTAGGGGGTTACATACCTCTCTCCTGTGGTAGAGTTTGCCTAAGAGGACCCTGCAGAGCCTTTATCTAATCATGCAATCTGTTTGGCTCTCTCAAGCTAACACTGAACTGTTTTGTTGTATTTCAAATTCTTTCTCAGAAACTCTGCCTTGCTCTCAGTTAAACAGAGTGGATTTTCAGTTTTGAGAACTCAAATCTTTTCTCTTTGCTGTCTGTGGGTATGCTGTGATTTTCCAAGTATTTAATGGTGGTCTCTATTTCCTTTTCACTCTTTGTATATGTAAAGTTGTATCCCTGTTGGCAAACTGAATGGCACATCTGTAAGAACAGGAATGTCCTCAGTGGTTCAAGGAGAAGCTCTGGGTTTTGATGGGAATGTATAAACGTGATTCATTTATTTATTTCATAACTCTTTAAAATGTGTTGGGTTTAGTTCTGCGTGGAGGTCCTCTCACTGGAAGCTATAGATTGCGGCAGTTCCACTTGCACTGGGGGTCAGCAGATGACCATGGCTCTGAGCACGTGGTAGATGGAGTGAGGTATGCTGCAGAGGTAAGCCACACACACTGCCTAATCAATATGCGAAGCCGTTCATAGCCCCAGCAGAGCCTCAGCAACTCGGGCACCCCAGTGTAGGGAACAGCTTCATTAACCCAGAAGGAAAGCTTCAAACAGGGCCTTTCGTAGTCTTAAATCAAACCAGAGAGCTTACTATTTATTATACATTTAAAATTAGTGCTGTCACATGCCTGTGATCCCAGCACTAGGGAGGCAGAGACATCAGGATCAGGACTTCTAGGCCAGCAGCCAAGGATATATGACACGATTCTATCTTATCAAAGTAAGCCAAATGGCAATAACACCAAAAATAACAAGAAGTACTTGTTGGAGAGGGTGGGGTGGAAATCAGAGACCAGAAAACAGTAAGTTATTTATCCAGCTAGGAAACATTATGATGAGTTTATTTACAACTCATGTCTTGTGACATTAAATTTTATCTGTTGGATTTTCTGAAAGGCCAGAGAGAAGAGAAACATTTCTACTATGTTCAGCTTTGTGCATATTTGGTCCAGACACATAATCAAAAATAAATAAAGCTCACATTCTATACATGACAGCAGTGGCACTTAGGGACAAGCTGTAAGGGCACAAACTCCAGATTGCATTTGCAGGTTTCTAATGCAACCTCTGAGCACCATTCAGAACACTGATAAACAGCGCAAACAATGATCATTATCATGCTTACTTTTTGCTGGCAAGGTGCTCCTTTTTGTTATAGTGACATTCATTAGGTATACTCTGACTAATTCTCTGCTTGAAAGACAGAGTGTGATATACCTCATTTTAAAATCATTAAGTAGCACTGGACTTTGCCCAAAAATTAAAGCCAAGTCTCAGTGAGAACTCTTTGAGGGAAGCAGTCCTGGCTCGTGGTTTGTTTTGAGAAGACTGAGCATTACCAGGCCTTACACATTGACTTCAACTTCTCACAGTTTATGAGATGAAGTTAGATACCCAGAATGCTCTGTTGTTCAGAAAATCCAGCAAATGGAACTTCTTTTCACTCTTATGTGTACCTAGCCTTTGAGGTTGCCATCCAACATGTCCTTTTGGCCAGTTATTTCACTTTTATCTAAGTGTTTTGTGTTGCAGTGCCTGCTCTGTCCTCTGGAGAGACAGGTAAAGTGATCGGTGGTCTATTCTCCGGCAGCAGCAATTGTGGGGTATCTGGAGAGTGGGTTTGCAGTTAGGAAAGGCTTCTTCAGGATGGTATGTAAGTTGAGCCAAATGATTAAGGAGAAAGCACTGTAAGAAAAATCTAGACCCTGATTGCCCTCCCAGGCAAGGGCAGTGGCAAGGAAAAGAGCTGTGCAGTAGGAATGAGGTCAGCTTGCTCACAGAGACAAAGGTTTTTCTTTATAGGACTGGTCATAGGAAGAGAGAAAGAGGGGTGGACCCTGTCCTGTAGAGCAAAGACCTGTTCTGCTTTCTGTTATCTAAAACTTATCTGATTGCCAATTGGAGAATGGGCCACTGGGGGGTGGGGGGCAGATGTTGAAGGAGGAAGACAAAGTAGATGACTACGGGAAGAGTTGAGGTGAGCAGCGATGATAATTTGGGCAAGACTGTGAAGACACTGGAGAGGTCCAGGACATACTTGGTGGACCACACCAGTAGGACTTGTCTATATCAAGGATGCCGAGCTCCAGCAAGCTGTAGATACAAACCAGGATTTTAAAGAGGAACTCATGAAACTTTATCATAGCAACAGAAAGTAACCAATACACATAGAAATAAAATGTCTAGGCTAATAACTGTATATAGTTATGGTTTATCCATCATTGTTGTATGTTGGGTCTGAGCTATCCCCCACAAGCCCATGTATCAAAGACTTCCTCCCCAAGGTAGTATTATTGGGAGGCTGATGAACATCTGAAAGCAGTGGCCTCAGAGGAAGTCCTTAGGTCATTCCCATGTGCTTTTGATGGGGTTAGTAAGATCTTGCCCCATCATTTGACTTTTTTACTTCCTGGTGATGAGGTCATCAGTTTTGCTCCTTCAGGCACTGCAACTGTGATATGCTACTTTGCCAGAGAGCAAAAAGTCAGGGGCATATACTGAGAACTTTCAAACCATGAGTCATTTCTTTTTGTAAGTGAATTATCTCAGAACAGATGAAAAGATAACACATAAATGTAGGAGAAGCATAAATCAGATTTCCACGTTAGTGGTATATTTTTGTCATAGTACTTGGCAGCATATTTTGCATATCACAAACATTCAGCTTAAAAATGCAAAAGTTAAATAATATTATTATTTAAAAAGAACTTCATCTAAAAAGAAAAATAGTTTTTTGTTTTGTTCTTAAACAGTCTCACAATGTAGCTCTGGATGGTCTGAGACTCATTGTATAGATAAGTGTGACCTAAATTTTGAAAAAATCTGGAGCTCAAATGCTGGGATTAAAGATGTGTGCTACTATACCAGGTGAGAAGAATCTTATTCTTATTATTGTGAGGGCAAGCTTCCTAATCGTTCATCTCAAATCAATGTCCTTGTTAGGAAGTATGAGTTTATTAATTTATTTACTTTTAATGAAAGAAAAGCACCAATATATAAAAGTGATACCAATTTCTCCTGAAATGTATTATAAGGCTTTGTGGGAGAGAAGAGAAGTTTTTTTAAAAAACGTATTTTCTTGTTCTGGTTTCTCATCATATTTCAAACAGTTGTTGCTTATCCAGTAGAAGTATGTCTACACAGGAGACTTCCTTATCTGTATTTATACACTCATTTTATAACCAGTTGTGTTCCTGACCCATTGATGCCATTTCTCACTAACTGAGCTATTTAAAGAGTTGTAGCTGGCACAGAGCCATTTGAAACAACTTGAATGCTCTCCCTGGCCCATCCCCACAGTGGAACGTCCTTTATCTCTCCTGAGCCATGGGAGCCTTGTTTCATCATTGTGTTTTCGGGGTTCTTTCCTCCCCCAACTATCTCACACCAACGTGACACAGAATCCACCTTTGTGTGTTTCTGTTTGGATATCACTTTGTATCCGATTATACATGGTTGTTGCACTATTCTATTGCTTTATAGTTGACTATGTGTGATATTTATATATTTTTTTTGGATAATTCTTGTCTAACCAGAAACTCTTCATATTAGTTGCCTATAAGATGTGGAGTAAGATTTTGAAGGATGGAGATGAAAGTATTTATTTGAATATACTAAATTGTTTCTGTGACAATAGGCTTTGAGGGTTGATTGAACATGAAGGCTGAATGAGTGTCCTTTCTTCAATTGCTAAGCAGATCCACAAGGATTCTTGTCTGAGGTGGTCCTTGGTATCCTCAGGTCCTTGCTTGTAACAACATGGTCCTACCAGAAGCATTGATGACAGGAACTAAATCTTCTAGACATGGCATATTGCCGTTTGGCTTCTCTCTGTCCTTCTTTCAAGCAGACTGAAGT
The DNA here is from genome assembly GCF_004785775.1 of Grammomys surdaster. Lineage (NCBI taxonomy): Eukaryota > Metazoa > Chordata > Mammalia > Rodentia > Muridae > Grammomys > Grammomys surdaster. The sequence continues at coordinate 300,787 of NW_021604565.1, read as the reverse complement.
GGTAGTCAGTGTGATTATTCTGCCTTCTCTCATATTCTTCTGTGTTTGGGATCCTCTAGTGTTCATGTGGCCTAATGAGTAGGCTTTCTTTGGGTTTTGCAAATTTCTGCTTGTGTGAGAATGTTGTAAAGTAGGCAGATTCTTTTCAAGAGTCTCAAGTTCTCAAACTTCCCTCCCTCCTTCCTAGCACCAGCTGCCTCTTTTTCTTGCTTGGATACCTTTGACTTTTTGACCCACAGCAATCATATCTTGGCAAAAGATCTGAGTCTATTTATATAAGGTAGACAATGTAAACTGCCTATGTCAGTCAGCTCAATATGACCAAGGGAATTATGTACCCCTACATCAGAACTGCACATAAAAACAAAAACTACCGAACAAATGTATGCAATTATCATTCAACAAATGATCTAATAATAAAAGCATATGACTGGCTCTAAAGTAGTTTATCATAAGGGAATGCAAATTCCCCAGCCACAAAAGTGTGATACTGTAATCAGGAACATCTAACAGGTCAGTTTCAAGTAGAAGTTGACTTCTTGCACCCGTAGAGCCAGGACACTTCAGTGGGCTCTATGGGCAACTGGTATCTGACTCACAGCTAACTAGTAGCCCATAATCCTCCTAGTCTCATTTTATATAAGAGAAGATTATGGGGAAATGAAGTCAGTGTCTGGATGAAGGATTCCTTATGCACTTGAGCATTCAGCATCAGAGAGTTATATCAATACTTGATTAGCTTTTCCATTTCTTGTCATGCTTATACAAATGTTTGAACTTGGTTGTGTGTTTTCTTTCAGCTCCATGTTGTCCACTGGAATTCAGACAAATACCCCAGCTTTGTAGAGGCAGCTCATGAGTCTGATGGGCTGGCTGTCCTGGGAGTATTTCTACAGGTGAGAATTCACTGTTTGATTTTAAATAGCGATTCAACTAGTTTTAAATAGCAAAGTAGTTCTAAATCTAGCAGTTTCCTTTTGAAGTGAACACTAAAATGTTCCATAATAGTTTGGGGAAAGAGTTACACTTTTTTTTTTGAATTGCCAGTTGACTATGTGAGTAGCAACTTCCATGCCAGCAAGAAAGCAGCAGAAGTAACAGCTGAAATCCCAAGAAGAAACCTAGGGTCTTCTGGTTCCCGACTTTAACATTAAGAGCTCTAGAACAGAGAAGTATTCAATTTCATGGTTCTTGAGCCACTTGCTTGACCACCATTTTTTTTTTAAGAGTACTACACCACCACTACTACTACTTCTTCTTCTTCTTCTTCTTCTTCTTCTTCTTCTTCTTCTTCTTCTTTTTTGTTTGTTTTATGAGACAGGGTTTCTCTGTGTGGCCCTGGCTGTCCTGGAACTCACTCTGTAGACCAGGCTGGCCTCGAACTCAGAAATCCGCCAGTCTCTGCCTCCCAAGTGCTGAGATTAAAGGTATGCGCCACCACTGCCCAGCCTACACTTCACTTCTAATATTTGTGTGCAAACAACAAGTTCTGCCATCACGCCTGGGGACAGTTTCTTACAGGGCGTGCACTATTTCCATGCCTCTTTATCTGTGTGATGTTGCAACTTGTGGAACTGGAGTGGTGCTGAAAGGCTGAGACTAGGAATGATATGCCAAGCAGAGGCAGCCAGGATTTTATCCATGAAGTTTGGGTGCTAGTTACAGGATCTAGGAATGGCTGGAGAAGATGATTGACTCTTACCGGATCTTAAACCTTTCGGTAGGTTGAAAATGTTCCTCTTAACAAAAGGCATAAATTTTATCTATTTGTGTATTTATAATGCATATGCCCTTCAGGGTAGAATCCCTTGATTTGGGACTTTAAGGAACTTGAGGCTGCAAGTAGGAGATCTAAGATTTCATGTAAGACTTGAGGGCAGCTCAGTTAGTCTGTATCTGAAATTCATGGCTGGTTTAATAGTCAGTCACCTTCCTAAGCAGGATTTCTCTCAAGTTAACCTGTATCTTAAACATGGCTCAGTAATTGAGAGTGCTTGATGCTCTTCCAGGGGACCAGAGTTCAGACACTAGCCATATTGCTCACCAGGGCTTGTAACTCCAGCTCCAGAGAATATGAGCTTCTGTCTGGTCTCCTGGAACTTCCATATATATATGGCTGATACTCATACACATGCACACACACGCACATGCATGTTTGAAACATGTGAAGCTATTACTATCAGCTTTGGAACCAACCTACAGTGCAGTCTAGGATTCTCATAATGTTATCTTGGTCAGACTCTTCTGGCACAATGAACCTGTCAGGTAGAGGTTCTACACTGATGGTAGGTTTTGAGCTGACTCTGGCTTTTAGAAAATAATGAAAACTTAAGGATTGAAATGAAATGCATGTTGCTTGTTTACTCCTGAATTATGTCTGTTTTAAAACTTTACACTTTTAGATTGGGGAACCCAATCCTCAGCTGCAAAAGATCACTGACATTTTGGATTCCATAAAGGAAAAGGTAAAATTAATTAGTTTGTTAATGTCCAAATATATTTTTACTTTACTGAATTTTGAGCACTTACTCAGTAGACATATCTTATCCTGCATTCTTTGAAGCAAGTTTCAATTTACCAGACCAAGACTACAGAAATAATTTATTGTCATTTACCTTTTCAGTTTTGTGAAGAGACTGATATTATCTAAAGTAACCACCAATAAGTCTTTGTAGATTTAAGTACTAATACCATAATTTTATTTAAAAAAGAAAAGACTTAAATTATAACTTACTTAAAAGACTACTTATGTAAAATAAGATTCTTTTTTTTCTTGACTCGAGATGTCTCTCCATATTTCATACTAGCCTGTTACTCCTTCTGGAATCCAGGCTGACCTTTGAACTCATGAACCCCTGCCTCTACCTGTTGACTCTTGGGATTATAGGTATATGCCATCATATTTCACTCTTTTGTCCTTCTTAAATAAATCTACAGAATTCACCACTTTATCTGTTCTTTTCTGAATTAAAACAGAATTTGTTTTACTAAAATATTAATGGATGATAATAATCACACAGTGAATGTGTGCATGCATTTGTGTGTGTAGGTATCTATTAATAATAATAATAATAATAATAATATTAATCTTATTATCTTATCTGTAGCAATTCTCTTTGTTTTTTCAGGGCAAACAAACACGGTTCACAAATTTTGACCCATTATGTTTGCTTCCATCATCCTGGGACTACTGGACATACCCTGGTTCTCTGACGGTTCCACCTCTTCTTGAGAGTGTCACGTGGATTGTTTTAAAACAACCTATAAGTATCAGTTCTCAACAGGTATGTTCATTCTTCTAAGATAATTGTAACGGTCTCAGAGGAAACTTCTAAATAATTTTAAAAACACTATTTTTCTCTCTGTGATATTTTGGAGTCTGACATTTTCTTTCATTAATTAGGTGAATGGTTGGACTAGATGAGGTTCATGCCCTTTCGCTCTTTTTGACTCTCCCTCTTTCCTTTGTCTCTTTCTTCTTTCTTTCTATCAGATCTTCCTATGTAGCCTAGATTAGCCTTGAAATTGGGATCTTTTTGCTTTAGACGTCCAGGCGCTGGGATTACAGGTGTGCACCACCATTGGTGGCTCATGGATTCCATATCCTTCTTAATTGACCTTCGGCTTAAGTCCTTACTTGACTCACTTCTCAGAAATGTTGAGTGTGTAAACTTTAAGTGATTCACAACCTCATAGGGGACACACCAGATATCTGCATATCAGACATTTATATTACAATTCATATCCATAGCAAAATGACAGTTATAAAGTAGCAACAAAAATAATTTTATGGATGGCGGTCACCACAACATGAGGCACTGTATTAACGGTGTAAGGAAGGTCTGATTATTTGCTTTTGTCTTTTATTTTGCTGCTTGTTTTATTTGAGATAGAACTAAGCTTGTACACAGAGGACAGCTAGTACAGAGGGGCCTTTATAAAGGGAAACTTCTCCTATCTCTTCAGCCCCTAGACTGCTGTTCCCATAGATTCAGAAGTGAACATTCATGTCAGACATTGACCTATGAGAAACATGTACTCAATTGCTTCAAGAGGAGGAAATGTTGGATACTTAAGCCATCAAGTTTGTAGATACCCTGTCAAGTGTTTTGTTTCTACTGTTCTAATGAAAATTGGTTTTTGGCTTTTGTTAGCAAAATGTTTGTGGGTCTGCCCAAGGGAATATTACTAAGAACCTGTTCCCTCCTTGGTAAACCATTTACTCTGGCATTTTCTTTGTAAATTTTAATTTTTCTTTGAAACTGATGGGCATCAAATACAAGGTCTTGCTCATGCTAAGCACGTGGCCACTGAGCTGCACCACAGGCCTTCTTTTTTCTGTAACATGATTATTGAGCCCTTAGAATAAACCACAGGATCTAGATTCTTAGAATGAACTAAGTCCTTAGAAATGTCTTCCTGAATGTTGAGCTTCTTAATAGATTTTTTCTCATATCTGTTGAGCTTTATAAAATTAGGCCTAGCAGTCTTCACAGCAATGGAGTCTAGTTACCTTTGCAGTGAGTTAGTATGCCTTCCTGCTCTAGGCCTGTGCATGTCTGGCTGAGTATCCTCCACCTCTGCTCCATCAGGTTAATTTTTCCAAGGTCATCTCAGGACAAGTTTTCCCTTGGAGTGAGAACTTGTTTGTGTGGTTTCCCTTGTTGCCTTTGTATTTAGGATTAGAGAAAAATAACAACTTAGTGGATAGTTATTAAATCACTTCATGAAAGTTTGGATAAAATCCTGGACTCCTGAGGCTGGAGAGGTAGCTAAGTATTTAAGAGTACTAGCAGCAATACCCAAAAGGCATCTCAGAGTGGTCTGTAATTCCTATCTCAAGGAATCCAATGCCTCCTTCTGGCCTTCATGAGATTCAGGCGTGTGAGTGGTGCACAGACATATGTGCAGACAAAATATCATGTACATTAAATTCATTTGTGAATAAACATTAAAAATTCAGGAGCCCTATAAATTTTGTCCATCATAAAATGAGAAAATAAAACCCCTTCTACTGATTTAGTAGGCTTATTAATATAGTTGACTTTCTTTCTTTCACTTGATAATTTTTTACATTGACTAATTTATTAAACTTCACAAACTTAGTTAATTATTATAAATTCAAAATGGCTGATGGCCATTTATAGTTTAACAACATCTTTATTCTTTAGACACTTGGAAAACAGTTTTTATTATTGTTTTTTTCTCCAATCCATGGGTGATTTAGAAGAGAGCATCATCAAAATATATAATTTAGTTCTTTAAAAAGAGTAAAATGAACCTTACTAAAAGTAACTCCTTGCAAAGTTAGGGGTTGTAACTGCCTCAACTGTGAGTTCACCACTGTGCTATATTTAAGCTCAATGAACTAAAATTATCAATGTGACTTTTCATGTATGAGTATGAGAAAGAACAGCTTAATTTCAGAGCTCCCATGGATTGGCAATTTCCTCTGAAACATTAGCTTAAATTGACTGCAGCTGGGACACTGTCAGCTAGTTCCATCTTACCCAGACTGACAGAGATATTTAATAACCATTCAGATCACTATTAAGATTTAAGGAATGGAGAAAAAGATACTTTAAAAAGATTCAACTTAATTATGGGGAAAGAAAACTCTAAGACAAAGCTCCCTTTGGGGGCCATACTTAGGATTCCTTCCAACATGTCAAGGTTGTGAAAACAAAAAGAGACTGAAAAATCTTAAAAGGAATGTCAACGGATGGGCTGGGAATTGGGCTCTGTGATAGAGCACTTGTCTAGTGTCCAAGACCTTGGGTTCAGTCCCCAATGCTGCAAAACAGAAGAAAGTAAGTATAAGTTACTATTAGGCAGAAACTTTAATTAATGTTTCCAAGTTGATATTGAATCAACAGTTATGGAAAGTGTACCATGTAATGTAAGATGTGACTCATAGGAAAACTGAGTCAAGTCAGTTCATGTGGGAAGTATCTATAGTCTCTTTGCAAGTAAATCTAAATTTTTCCTAAAATATAAAGCTTATAAAAATGCAAAATATGAAAGAATTGTTCAGTTGCGCAATGTTTTCATTCTTTTTTTTTTCTTTCTTTTTTTTGGTTTTCTTTCTTTTCTTTTTTTTTAGCTTTCACATTGCATCTTTACTCAAATTGAAATTCAATCAGAATTTCTTGAAAATTGAAAAAAATGGAAAAATCATGTATATAAAATTAAGACTTTAAAAAATAATAGTAACATGTTAATATTTATAAATTCTAATTATAAACACCCTAGATATAGAATATGTTTATTTCTGGTAAAATAGACTCTTTTTTGTTATTTATTTTATCATCATAGTTTTAATTTAAGTTTAGTTTTCTTTTTTTTTTCTTTTTTTTTCAGTCCAGTTACTTTAAACTTTCAAATCTTTTTTTTTTTCTCAAATTGTAATTCATTCACACAGGGGTTATAAACACAGAAAGGCAGGATGTGGGGAAGGCAATGACACTGAAGTGTGGGTGCTCAGGGGGAATACAGATACCTTCAGAACCGGGTGTTGGCTGGGTGAAGGTTCAGGGGACAAGTCACTATGACTCTGCCTATGACTCGCTTGTCCTATCTAAGTTGGTATTGTCTGCCAAGGCTACCTATTTACAAGGTCTATGACTACTCAGGCTTATAAATTTCCACAAAAGCTGCCTGTTGACATTAGCTTATAGCCATCTGTTTCAATGTTTTTCCACTGAGACCCAAGACTTGGTGTTAGTATACATGTATGACAGGCCTATTGCTGATTTTAGGCCTATGGCTGATTTTAGGCCTACAGTGTGTAAGCAGGGCTGCCCCTGACATCTCCTCCCTTCTCTAAGTATAGAAGGGCTGTGGCAATTCTAAACTTGCGAAGGCGGGGATAGAGGCCTGACCTCCAGTATTTGAAGGGGACCTTGTAATGGCTCCAGTCCCCCTGTCATTGTCCAGTGAGGCATGAGGGCCATACCTGTCCCGATTTCTTTTTCATGGAGAGGGGATACTTTTGACATCAACCCCTATGCAGTCAGGTTTGTCCCTCAGGGAACCCAGAGAGATATTTTTATCTTTTATTGATATTCCCTTGCAGTGCTTAGCCTCACAGCCTAAGCAAGAATTCAGATCGCCTGTCAGAGGGGGTTCTGGGTGGCCCCTCTCTGCTTGGTCTATGGGCAGAAGTCCCCCCTTTTAGGTTGGGTCGAGATGGGTTTTGGAAACACCCTGTATAAAGTAACAACCTCATCTTGAGTCTCGTGGTCCTCTATAGCTAACTTATTATAATGTATCTGAGTAGGTTTTGCTACCAAATTATTTATCTGTTGTATCACAGAGTTAGTCCGTCTATTTGAGAGCCAGGGACCAGCAGAAAAAAGCAAAAAGAACCCAAATAATGGTCCCAAGATGGAAGGAAATAGGGTTGACAACCTTGGAGAGGCTGCAAACCAACTCTTGTGCCAGCATTCACCTGTCTCTTTCTCTCTCTGATTTTTCTTAGGGCCTTCACCACCTACTTCATGCTCTCTTTAACCCTCCTTGTCTTGTGTATGTAAAGGCAACCTTCTTCTTTGAGGGTTGTACATAGTCAAGAGCTGTGTACAGCCTTTTCTATTGTACTAGAGTAAATCAAGTCCAATAAGGATCTTTGCAGTTTTAGGAGGTCTCTTCAGATGGTAAAATGAGGGATTTCTTCAGATTAGTGATGTCAATCTCTAGCTGTTTGATGTTCTTGTCAGTGGCCCTTCAAAGGTCTGAGTAATATAAGTTCGGAGGCCAGCATCTGGATTAGAACTTCTAACAGCAGACATCACAGGTGAATTATTTTAACCTGGAAAGGAAAAAGAAGGGGATTCTCAGGGAGATTTCTCTTCCCTGGATGTAAATTGTTATTCATCGTATTTATGGTTGGCCTGGTTGGGTTGTGGGGGTATCTATTTTTTTCATTAATCTTTTTGGTAGCCGGTTAGCTGTGTCTTCTGTGGTATCGGACAGGCGTATCAGTCCTTGGCCTCATAAGGGAACTGGGTCTGGGCCATTCCCTTTAAGGGTAAGAGGGTCCTTCCCCATATCTGTGGCAAAGTTTTGTTGGTCTTGGTGGTGCCAGAGGCAGTCAGCAGCAGATTTCCCATGATCTTTCAGCTTTAGAGAGATAAAAGTGAACAAGGCATGATGGAGAGTATTTCAGGGGGACTCCTTCTGAGGGGGTACCATTCCCCCTCTTTTGTTTTTAAACCCAATTTTTCAAAGTTCTTGTAAAATCAGGGCAGAAGCGCCAACAGTCGCTCCTTCCACACTCAGAGAGTCATGAAGACCCTATTTAAGGATATATAAATCTGTATTAATAATCTTTTGTCAAAGGACTGTTGTACCACCGCCAACAACTAATCAGACTATATAATATATCGATTAGTAATAGCTTCTTCTACTTTTTGTGAGATTACTTCTCTTTTGTCAATTAATTGTTGAGGAAAATTAGGGTTTACCTCTCTCTTGAGAATATTGAACAGAGACTTAAATTCTTTTGTGGAGAGCTTAAAATAGGATCTTAGCCAATTAGCAACTCCTAGAAACTTTTGAAATTAATTTAAAATAAGTAAACACTCTCCCTCTCTTTTTTTTTGACCCTTTATCTGTGTGTTTTTTTTTTATTGGATATTATACGTATTTACCTTTCAATGTTATCTCCTCTCCCATTCTCCCCCAAAACCCCTTATCCCATACCCCCTCCTCCTAATCTTTTGAGGGTGTGCTCCAAACATTCTCCCAGTCCCATCTCCCTGCTCTCAAATTCCCACACAGTAGGGGATCCAAACTTTAGGGGACCATGGCCCTCCACTTTCACTGAAGTCTAACAAGGTCACCCTCAATTCCCTATACATGTGCATGAGTCCCTCCCTGTGTGCTCTCTGGCTGGCAGTTTAGACTTTGGGAGCTCTGGTTGAAACTTTTGATACTCCTTCTAGAAAGGACCAAAGCATCTACACTTTGGTCTTTCTTCTTCTATGTGAGTTTTATGTGGTCTATACGTAGTTTCTTAGAAATTGTGAGCTTTGGGCTAATATCCACTTATCAGTGAGTGCATACCATGTATGTTTTTTTGAGATTGGGTCACTTCTCTCAAGATGATATTTTCCAGCTCCATCCATTTGCCTAGGAATTTTGTGAACTCATTGTTTTTAAAAGCTGAGTAGTACTCCATTGTATAAATGGACCACATTTTTTCCATCCGTTCTTCTGTTGAAGGGTATCTGGGTTCTTTCCAACTTCTGGCTAATATAAATAAGGCTGCTATGAACATGGTGGAGCGTGTGTCCCTGTTGTATGTTGAAACGTCTTTTGGGTGTATGCCCAGGAGTGGTATAGCTGGGTCCTCAGGTAACACTATGTTCAATTTTCTGAGATACCACCAGACTGTGTTCTACAGTGGTTTTACCAGTTTATAATCCCACCAACAGTGGAGGAGTGTTCCTCTTTCTCCACATCCTTGCCAACATGTGCTGTCACCTGTGTTTTTGATCTTAGCCATTCTGACTGGTGTGAGGTGGAATCTCAGTGTTGTTTTCATTTGCATTTCCCTGATGACTAGGGATGCTGAACACTTCCTTAGGTGCTTCTCAACCATTTGAGCTTCCTCAGTTGAGAATTCTTTGTTCAGCTCTGTGCTCCATTTTTTAGTAGGGTTCTTTGATTGTCTAGAGTCTACTTTCTTCATTTCTTTGTATACCTTGGATATTAGCCCTTTAACGGATGTAGGGTGGGTGAAGATCTTTTCCCAATCTGTTGGTTGCCGCTCTGTCCTACTGACAGTGTCCTTTGCTTTACAGAAGCTTTGCAGCTTTATGAGGTCCCATTTGTCAATTCTTGGTCTTAGAGCACAGGCCAGTGGTGTTCTGTTCAGGAACTTTTTTCCTGTGCCTATGTGTTCCAGGCTTTTCCCCACTTTCTCTTCTATTAGTTTCAGTGTGGCTGGTTTTAGGTGGAGGTCCTTAATCCACTTGGAATTGAGCTTTGTACAAGGAGATAAGTATGGATCAATTTCCATTTTTCTACATGCTGACCACCAGTTGGACCAGCACCATTTGTTGAAAATGCTATCTTTTTTCCACTAGATGATTTTAGCTCCTTTGTCAAAGATCAAGTGACCGTAGGTATGGGGGTTCATTTCTGGGTCTTCTATTCTATTCCATTGATCCTCCTGCCTGTCTCTGTTCCAATACCATGTAGTTTTTATCACTATTGCTTTGTAGTGCAGCTTGAAGTTGGGGATGGTGATTCCATCAGAAGTTCTTTTATTAGTAAGAGTAGTTTTCGCAATCCTGGGTTTTTTGTTATTCCAAATGAACTTTAAGATTGCTCTCTCTATCTCTGTGAAGAATTGAGTAGGAATTTTTATGGGGATTGCATTAAATCTGTAGATGGCTTTTGGCAAAATAGCCATTTTTACTATATTAATCCTTCCAATCCATGAGCTTGGGAGATCTTTCCATCTTCTGAGATCTGCTTTGATTTCTTTCTTAAGGGACATGAATTTCTTGTCATACAGGTATTTTACTTGCTTGGTTAGGTTCACACCAAGGTATTTTATATTATCTGTGACTATTGTGAAGGGTGTCATTTCCATAATTTCTTTCTCAGCCAGTTTATCTTTTGAGTAGAAGAAGGCTACTGATTTACTTGAGTTAATTTTATATCCAGTCATTTTGCTAAAGTTGTTTATCAGGCTTAGGAGTTCTTTGGTGGAAGTTTTGGGGTCACTTAAGTATACTATCATATCATCTGCAAATAGTGAGATTTTGACTTCTTCCTTTCCAATTTGTATCCCTTTGACCTCCTTGTGTTGCCTAATTGCTCTGGCTAGGACTTCCAATACTATATTAAATAAGTAGGGGGAGAGTGGGCAGCCTTGCCTAGTCCCTGATTTTAGTGGGATTGCTTCAAGTTTCTCTCCATTTAGTTTGACGCTGGCTACTGGTTTGCTGTATATTGCTTTTACTATGTTTAGGTATGGACCTTGAATTCCTGACCTTTCCAAGACTTTTATCATGAAGGGGTGTTGAATTTTGTCAAATGCTTTCTCAGCATCTAGTGATATGATCATGTGGTTTTTTTTCTTTGAGTTTGTTTATATAGTGGATTACATTGATGGATTTCCAAATATTGAACCATCCCTGCATTCCTGGGATGAAACCTACTTTATCGTGATGGATGATTGTTTTGATGTGTTCTTGGATTCGGTTTGCTAGAATTTTATTGAGTATTTTTGCATCCACTTTCATAAGGGAGATTGGCCTGAAGTTCTCTTTCTTTGTTGGGTCTTTGTGTGGTTTAGGTATGAGCATAATTGTGGCTTCGTAGAGTGAATTGGGTCATGTACCTTCTGTTTCTATTTTGTGGAATAGTTTGAGAAGAATTGGAATTAGGTCTTCCTTGAAGATATGATAGAATTCTGCACTAAAACCATCTGGTCCCGGACTTTTCTTTGTAGGGAGACTTTTAATGGCTGCTTCTATTTCTTTTGGGGTTATGGGACTGTTTAGATGGTTTATCTGGTCCTGATTTAACATTGGTAACAGGTATTTGTCTAGAAAATTGTCCATTTCATCCAAATTTTACAATTTTGTTGAGTATAGGCTTTTGTAGTAGGATCTGATGATTTTTTTTTAAATTTCCTCAGTTTCTGTTGTTATGTCACCCTTTTCAGTTCTGATTTTATTAATTTGGATACTGTCTCTTCTCTGCCCTCTGATTAGTCTAGCTGATTACCTACCTTGTTGATTTTCTCAAAGAACCAGCTCCTGGTTATATTGATTATTAGTATAGTTCTTTTTGTTTCTATTTGGTTGATCTCAGCCCTGAGTTTGATTATTTCCTGCCGTCTACTCCTCTTGGTTGTATTAGCTTCTTTTTGTTCTAGGTCTTTCAGGTGCATTGTCAAGCTGCTAGTGTATGCTCCCTCCAGTTTCTTTTTGTAGGCACTTAGAGCTATGAATTTTCCTCTTAGCACTGCTTTCATTGTATCCCATAGATTTTGGTATGATGTGTCATCATTTTCATTGAATTCTAAAAAGTTTTTAATTTCTTTCTTTATTTCTTTCCTTACCTGATTATCAAGGAGTAGGGTGTTGTTCAGTTTCCATGTGAATGTGGGCTTTCCATTGTCTTTGTCATTTTTGAAGACCAGCCTTAGACCATGGTGATCTGATAGGATGCAGGGAATTATTTCATTTTTTTTTATATCTGTTGAAGCCTGTCTTGTGCCCAATTACATGGTCTATTTTGGAGAAGGTACCATGAGGTGCTGAGAAAAATGTATATTCTTTTGCTTTAGGGTGAAATGTTCTATAGATATCTGTTAAGTCCATTTGGTTCATAATTTCTGTTAGTTTCACTGTATCTCTGCTTAGTTTCTGTTTCCATGATCTAGCCATTGCTGAGAGTGGGGTGTTGAAGTCTCCCACTATTATTGTGTGAGGTGCAATGTGTGTTTTGAGCTTTAGTAAGGTTGCCTTTATGAAAGTCGATGCTCTTGTATTTGGCGCATAGATATTCAGAATTGAGAGTTCATGTTGGTTGACTTTTCCTTTGACAAGTATTAAATGCCCTTCCTTATCCTTTTTGATAGTTTTAAGTTGAAAGTCGATTTTATTCGAAATTAGAATGACTACTCCCACTTGTTTCTTAGGGCCATTTGCTTGAAAAACTGTTTTCCAACCTTTTACTCTAAGGTAGTGTCTGTCTTTGTCACTGAGGTGGGTTTCCTGTAAGCAGCAAAAAGCTGGGTCCTGTTTGAATACCCAGTCCATTAGCCTATGCTTTTTATCGGGGAATTGAGTCCATTGATGTTAAGAGATATTAAGGAGAGGGTGTTGTTGCTTCCTGCCATTTTTGCTAATAGTGGAGACATCATTTGTGTGGTTATCTTCTTTTGGGTTTGATGGAAAAGGATTATTTTCTTGCTCTTTCAAGGGTTTGATTGCCCTCCTTGTATTGGCGCTTTCCTGCTATCATCCTTTGTAGAGCTGGATTTGTGGGAAGATATCGTGTAAATTTGGTTTTGTCATGGAATATCTTAGTTTCTCCATCTATGGTAATTGAGAGTTTTGCTGGGTAAAGTAGCTTGGGCTGGCATTTATGTTCTCTTAGGGTCTGTATGATATGTGTCCAGGATCTTCTGGCTTTTATAGTATCTGGTGAGAAGTCAGGTGTAATTCTGATAGGTTTGCCTTTATATGTTACTTGGCCATTTTCACTTACTGCTTTTAAAATTCTTTCTTTGTTTTGTGCATTTTGTGTCTTGATTATTATGTGACGGGAGGTATTTCTTTTTTGATCCAGTCTGTTTGGTGCTCTGTAGGCTTCTTGTGTGATTATGGGCATCTCATTCCTTAGGTTAGGGAAATTTTCCTCAATAATTTTGTTGAAGATATTTACTGGCCCTTTAAGTTGGGAATCTTCACTGTCATCTATACCTATTATCTTTAGGTTTGGTCTTCTCATTGTGTCCTGGATTTCCTGGATATTTTGCGTTAAGAACTTTTTGCATTTTGCGTTTTCTTTGACAGTTGTGTCAATATTTTCTAAGGTATCTTCTGCACCTGAGATTCTTTCTTCTATCTCTTGTATTCTGTTGGTGATGCTTGTGTCTATGACTCTTGATTTCTTTCTTAGGTTTTCTATCTCCAGGGTAGTCTCCCTTTGTGATTTCTTTATTGTTTCTACTTCCATTTTTATGTCCTGGATGGTTTTGCTCAATTCCTTCATCTGTTTGTTTGTGTTTTCTTGTAATTCTTTAAAGGATTTTTGTGTTTCTTTAAGTTCTTCATCCTGTTTTCCTGTGTTCTCCTCTAGTTTTTTGATAGTGTTATTTATTTCCTTCTTATAGTCCTCTAGCATCATCATTAGAAGTGATTTTAGATCTGGTTCTTGCTTTCCTGGTGATATGGGGAGTTCAGGAGTTTCTAATGTGGGAGAACTAGGTTCTGATGATGTCAAGTACCTTGGGTTGCTGGTGCTTGTGTTCTTGTGGTTGCCTTTTGCCATCTGTATCACCTTTGTGCTATCTGTGCTATCTCTGACTGGGGCCTGTCTTTCCTATTATTTAGGTTGTGTCAGAACTGTTTGGGATGGGTTTTGCTGCTGGGGTTAGAGCTGAAGCTCAAGATGTGCTCCATGCTCAGGTGGAAACCGGAAGGGGGCCCGGGCTCCGGGTCAGGAGTGGATTCCTGGGTCTCAGTGGGTCCCGGTTGCTCCCTGATTGGGGGCAAATATTGCCACCTCCTAGTCTAAGATACTGCTTGAGTTAGAGCTACTGAGAGCCCCGCTTCCTCTGGGTTCTGTGAGATTGAGTGCAGAGCTGTCTCCTGGGATCTGCTTGGACTCAGACCAGAAGGAACCCGCACCCTGGGCCAGGAGTGAGTTTCTGGGTCCCAGTGGGTCCTGGTTGCTCCCAGTTTGGGGCAAGTGATGCTTTTTCCTTACCTGGGATGCTGCCTGAGTTAAAGCTCCTGGGAGTCTCTCTTTCTCTCGGTTTTCTGGGGTTGGGTAAGGAGCTGCCGCCTGTGACCTGCTCTATGCTCCGGCCCAGACCGGAAGTCCTCTTTTTTGGTTTTTCAAGACAGGGTTTCTCTGTGTAGCCCTGGCTGTCTTGAACTCACTCTGTAGACCAGGCTGACCTTGAACTCAGAAATCTACCTGTCTCTGCTTCCCAAGTGCTGGGATTAAAGGCGTGCACCATCACCGCCCAGCGCGCAGTGTTTCCATATTGAGACAAAACGTCTTATATTGTTGATTTAAAAAATTATTCAGCAAAAGTAATTTTTTAAAACATTTAATTCTGTACAAATTTTTACTTGCTTTTATTATCCTATGAATGTGTGTGTGTGTGTGTGGGGGGTAGGTCTGCGTGGGTCTCTATGTATATGATATTTGTGTGTGTATGTATGGGTGTGTGTATATATGCCTCACTGTGTATGTGGATATCAAAGGACAACATTGTTGGAGTTGGTTCTCTCCTTTTACCTATTTGTGTGGGTTCTAGGGATTGAACACCGTTCATCATAGTTGTGTGGTAAGTGCCTTTACCATCTGAGTCATAGCCCCAGTATGTCCTTCCTTCCTTTCTTTCTTCCTTCCTTCCTTCCTTCCTTCCTTCCTTCCTTCCTTCCTCCCTTCCTTCCTTTCTTCCTTCCTTCTTTTCTCTTTCTTTATTTCTAAATTAATTTATTGTGAGTTTCTCATCATGCACCCCAGTTTTACTCATCTCTCTATCACCTCCATTGGTCTGGTTTGAGATCTCTGGCTTCAGTGACACCATCAATATTGGATCCTTACCAGAGCTTCTCCTGGTTATTCTGCTGTTGCCTTGTGTCATGGACTTTTTACAAATCCCAAATCTTCATAGATGATACAGATTTTGGGGTGGATCTGGGCCAGGGGGTAACAGAGTTGGTCAGTATGGAGGCTTTCCCTTATCTGAACCACCAGGGTGAACTCACTATCACTACTAAGGCTAGGCCACCCAATGCTGCCATTGACAAGAGGCAGCTCTCCTGCTCTCATGCCTTTGGCACCAGGGCACCAGCACCCATGCCTCCAGAGCCAGCTCTACTGTGATGCCCAGTCAAGATGCCAGTCCTACTCTTCTGAATGCTATAGTGGGCAGGGCTAGCTTTCCTGATCTTATGTCCTCAGGTCTTCTGTCCTGACTATCACAGGTGATGAGGGACAAGAAGGGGGGGGAGGGTATTATCACTATACCCATGCCACCATATGGCAGATGAGGGACTAGTGGTGGGCTTTCACTCTTATGGCTGGCTCACCTGAACCCCCACTGCTAGGGTCAGCTCTGCTGTGCAGTACCTGCTTTCCCCAGTGCTGCAGCTGGTGAGGGGCAGGGCTGGATCTCCTGAGCTCATAACCCTTTGGTAGCTTTGCCAACTGCCAGAGGTGGGGGACGTGTGTAGGGGGATATCACCTATTTACCTGTGCCATATTACTGCAGAATAGTGGCAAGATCAGCTATTCCACACTTGTGCCCTTGGGGCCAGCTACTCACACCCTGTTCTCCAGGGTAGTTCCACTGTACTGCCTGTGTGAGGTGGAGGGCCAGATTTCCTGAGTTTTGCCTTCAGTGAGAGATGGGGCCAGCTCTTCAGAGCACAGCATACAGTGAGGGACAGGGTAGTTATGTACCTTCTAGAAGTCTAGTGGACTCAGACATATCCCTCAGTAGCAGGTTAGGCTGGGACTTCTCCATGGCCCCAAATGGCAGTGCTGGCCCTCACAACAGGCTACTCCTCTCTGCACTTGCATCTCCAGTTCTATCTCTCTCCATAATGCTCAAGGTGTTCCACGTTTCTTTCTCTCTTATCTGACCACCACATACTTGCACATTATAGTCATCTCGGGGATTAAATTAAATAATGTGGTATAAAGTACTTAAGCACAGGATCTGGATCTCTGTGTTCCAGAAGAGAGCTTATTTTATTATTACTCAACTTTGGCTCCCGTGGAGAGTTCTTAAAGATGGCTGAGACAAGTGTGACACAAAATTACTTAGAGGACTTCTCAAAAAAGGATTTTGTCTTGTTGGGGTTGCTATTCAAGGAAATGAAGTTCTTAGTTGGGCCCAGGAAACCAGCAAAGCAGGTCACACTTTGCTCAGCCTCCAGGCTGTACTGAGATGAACCTGCCAAGAAGGGCTGGGTGCTGAGTCAGCCTTGTTGAAAATGGGGGCAGGTTTTCTGCTTGAATGAGCTTGTGCCTCCGTGATGGATAAGATATCTGGCCAGCCAGGTAGTTCACAAAGCCAAAAGAAACTAACCTCAGCAGGGCTTGGCATGTCCTACCTGGCTGGGCCAGGTGATGATGAGAGTACTAAGGCTTGGGGCTCTTAGCAAATGTGCAAGCTGGTAGAAGAAAGATCTACAGTAAGATGCAGTTCTACACGGGTGAGGATAAAGGGATACAGAGGTAGAAATCTATGAGAAGCTTCTGAGACTTGAATGGTGTGTATGCGTGTGTGTGTGTGTGTGTGTGTGCATGTGCATGTTTGTATGTGATGTCTTCTGAGCAATTGGTGACCTCCATCCCTGGGGAGGCATATTGTCCTGGGAGGCTCATTGATCACTATCATGAGGTTGAACTGCATTCCTAACACCATCATGTGGACTGGAGTTATGACCAACATTACTTTAGCCTGTATTGCTGGATTTCACCAGGAATTTTTCTCATAAGTCTTATCTGTATTTAACTAGAATGATCTACTCTAAGGAAAATGACTATTCATAAGTTGTGTTCATTTGTTTCCTCATTCTCATGTCTGGGCTCTTTAAAAAGATATGACAGAATCTCATTTTTGAAAACAATGATCAAATTCTGCATCCACAGGCCATGGTTGTAAAGTACTGTATTAAGGGTAAGAGCTGCTTTCTCCTCTGGCTCCCTCTTGTCTGATATTGTACAAGAAATGAAGAAGGACAGAAACCTAACTGATGTGGCTGAGGTTATTGACTTAAAATTCCTGGAGAATAAAGTCTCTCAACCTAACAGTTTACTAATTTGTCTTCATCAAAACACTGCAAAACCAAAAGAAACAACAAATCTTGTTGTATATTCAGTACATATTTTTTTTTCAGGGAATTTATCCAACCTTTCTCATTGTAGACTTTTGCTAAATCTTATTAAGCAATACTGAATTGCCCCAAATTACTGGAGTTTTAGAAATCAAAATTATAACAGACTATGTTTATAGAATTTTGCAGCAATTACAAGTAGTGTGGAACGTTATATTTATTGATATCCAAAGATGCTTATAGTATGTATTATGTAGAAAAAGGAGGTATACATGAAGTATATTTGAGCACATTTTTGTAATAAAATATGTCAGATGTATGTTGTAGAGAGCGGATGTACAGATAATTATTCTGCAAATCTCAGTTTGTTCTGTTACAACTTTGATTCTCAACTGAAGAATGTTTATACACTTAATTTTGGATTCATTGTTATTTATGTGGCAAAGAGAATCTAACAGAACAATTCTTTATGATCTGTGACCTATAACTTAGAAATTTTACACTGCATTATTTTTAATTGCTAGAAGAGTAAAGACTATAAATCTTTTATCTTTTCCATGCAGTTCATTAAGATTGGTGTGACTTTCTGTGATAAATTAATTCTGCTCTAATTTTCCACAGCTGGGCAGATTCCGAAGCCTCTTGTGCACAGCTGAGGGAGAAAGTGCGGCTTTTCTCTTAAGCAATCACCGTCCACCACAGCCCTTGAAGGGCCGCAGAGTGAGAGCATCTTTCTATTAGCAGCTACCAGTGGATCAACCCAAGAGGGACATGGAGGTAGCAAACAAAATGGAGCACAGACTTTCTAACTAATGGCTTTTCGAAAATTTCACATTTGTTGATTCCACTTGCCCAGCACCTTTGGCACCACAGAAAAAAACAGAGGTCTGAAATATCTTAGCCCATCACTCCTAGATTTGCCCCAATGGACATCCAATTGCTAAATAGTGGATGTATATTAAAATCACAAAGTATACCTGCTTCAGTCTTCCTGACAATAATGTCAGCCTTACAAACCTCAGACTGTACTAAACTTTGTTGTGGGCTTCGGCTGAGCCTATCCCATTTTAAATAGCGTTTGATAAAAACTTTAAATTCACTTTGAAATGGTATTATTCCTAAACAAGCAGTTCTTACAGTTTTGATATTTTTCTTATTAATCAAGAGTATATATTTCCTCTAATACATTTTTCTCAGGTTCTCATTGTATGTACTGTAATACAGCACACAAGGCAAAACACATGGATTAGGATAGAATAATGTGGCTACTCCTTTGATTAACGTAACCTACAGTTTTAGTGAAGAATTCCTCAGGATAAGACCAGCTTTTAAAGGCATTATTCCATGTAATATATTCACCTAAGCATGTTAGTAATCACCAAGATGATGACTGACATAGTGTGTGGCTCATAGTATTAACACGATTCAGACCAGCAGTGTACACAATACCACTACAGCAGAACTGCCCTGAGCTGGTGAACAGGTCCTCACACTTGCCCTGAGTTTTAACAGAGCAAGACACTATCCTATATCTGTTTTTTTCTGTCACTGTGAAAAAGATGAACCAAGCCTTGCATAAATGCCTAAGCCATTCTGTGCATTTTCTAGGTAGAGCTTATTTCCCATTTGTACATGTGAGGCTGTTACATGATTTTATAAGATGCCATTTGGCACTAACTTTAGGTTATTCAATGGAGAGGTTTTCTTTTGCATTTAGTGAAGGAAAACAGGTGCCATATTCCTTTTGCTTTTCCATTATAAGGTGTTTCTATCATTAACTCAATAACCACACTTAAGACATGAATATTTGTTATACTTTTGCTATCTTATGAGACTGTATCCCTGGGTTTTCTTAAGCTTAATAACTTGTTTCAGATCTCTCTCATCTTCTAAAAGTAAAGTTAATTGCTGAAGATTTTCTTTATATTCTTCTTAGTAGAATAACTTTATTTTGAGTAAATTGTATGAAGATATCTACTGTCACATACGATGAGAGCCCAAATATTAAAATGAACACCTTATCCAGTGTTCTCACCTGCAGAGTCCAACCTAAGACTTAGAGGGAGACCCACATACCATAAATATTTCATGAGCTGGAATTTTAAAGGATTTATTTAATTATCTTGATAACTGCCATCTATCTGAGATGAAGTGCAGCCAAGTTAATTAAAATAGGATAGCTATCTCTTGGAAGCTTTCTAAAGGTAATATTTATTAATCCACCTTTTTATAACCAGAGGTTCTTAAAAATAGTTTTTTTTTAATAGCTGAATAGTATTCCATTGTGTAAGTGAACCACATTTTCTGTATCCCTTCATTGGTTATTTTAAAGGATTTATTTAATTATCTTGATAACTGCCATCTATCTGAGATGAAATGCAGCCAAGTTAATTTAACAATTAAAATAGGATAGCTATCTCTTGGAAGCTTTTTAAAGGTAATATTTATTAATCCACCTTTTTATAACCAGAGGTTCTTAAAAATAGTTTTAAATAGCTGAATAGTATTCCATTGTGTAAATGAACCACATTTTCTGTATCCCTTCATTGGTTGTGGTACATCTGGGTTGTTTCCAGCTTCTGGCTATTATAAATAAGGCTGCTATGAACATGGTGGAGCATCTTTTGGGTATATACCCAGGAGTGGTGTAGCTAGGTCTTCAGGTAGAACTATTTCCAATTTTCTGAGGAACTGCCTGACTGATTTCCAGAGTGGTTTTCCTAGCTTGCAATCCTACCAGCAATGGAGGAGTGGTCCTCTTTCTTCACATCCTCATCAGCATGTGTTGTTACTTGTGTTTTTGATCTTAGCCATTCAGATTGGTGTAAGGTGGAATCTCAGGGTTGTTTTGATTTACATTTCCCTGATGACTTAAGGCTGACTGAGACAGGTGCAGATATTTACAGCCAAACATTGGATTGAAGTCTGGGATCCCTATGGAAGAGTTAGGGGACAGATTGAAGGAGCTGAAGGGGATGACAATCCCATAGGAAAAACAACAGTATCAACTAACCCAGATCCCTCAAGAGTACCCAGAGACTAAGCCACCCACCAAAGAGCATACGTGGACTGGTCCGTGGCCCCTGGCTCATATGTAATAGAGAACTACCTTGTCTGGTCTCAGTGGGAAAGGATGCACCTAATCCTGTAGAGACTTAATGCCCAGGGAAGGGAGATGCTGGGGGGGTTGGAAGGGGGTGGGTGAGGGTGATGGGTGTTTGTGTGTGCGTTTGGGGAAATACTCTCTCAGACCCAAAGGGGAGGGAGTAGGGGGAAGAACTCTTGGAGGGGGGACTGGCAAGGAGGAAAACATTCGGAATGTAAATAAATAAAATAATTTAATAAAAAAAGAATTCAGACTCATTAGCTCTTTTCACTTCTAGGTAAAAAATAAGTAAATCAATGAAGCAAATGCGTCCTGTATTTATTTTAAAAAGTTTAAAAAGTGGTTTTAAAAATATCAGTGTTGGGTGAGAAAGTATTTCTTTAGTTTGAAAACAAATGCTGGGAAGCATTCTAGTCAGAAAGGGAGTGTTTTCTCAGAGTCTGGAATGTGTGAAGTTGGGGACTCTAATAACATCTAATAGGTAACTCATGGTTTCAGTGCAGCTCTCTGTCTCCATAGTGGGCCAACCCCATTCACCTAGCACTGATTTCCTTGGTGATTGTCTGCTTATGAGTATCTCTTGAAGGCAGAAGGTCAGTGCTTTAAACTTGTCATAGTGTTCTCATTAAGTAGGATTGTAAGTTACTCGTGTGACTCTTCATATCACATGGTTTCCCACATCACCTACTGAATTTATGCTTGTTAAGCATTTTGTATTATAATTTGATTTTGACTAAACCAAACTAATAATGAAAATGAGAAAAACACTTGTAAGTAGCAAGGTTTTGTATATGCAACAAGTGGAATTGGATTGTATATTCTGCTCCATTTAAAAGGAAATAATGTCAAACTTATAAAACATTTCAAGCCCAACACAAAGCAAAGCCATTTCACCTGAATTATTTAAAGTAAGATGGCATCCTGAGTCCTTGTAGTTTTCCATGTTCTTATGGCAGTGTCTTCATGCTTTGCCTAGTGAATGAAGAGCGTACAATTCTCAGTGTTGATAAGTGGAAAATATTTTTAATTGCACTGGATTAAGATATTTCTCTGTTTCTCTGGGGTGGCTGGAACCTCAGGTTTGACTCTCCAAAGAGGAATTATAACAGAAATGAATCTTCTACGTCTGTCATGGATTTAGAGAAGTCTTTCTGACAGAGCCCCATATTTCTTTGCCTTGCTCCTGTTAGAGCAAACCTCCCAGTGGAAGTGTGTGGGTTCATGAACATCTCTGTCAATGAGTTTGTTTTCAGTACAAGTTATTCTGGGTGGGTACTCTAGTTAGTTTTTCTCAGCTGTGCTCACAGCATAAAATCTGAAGAAAGTCTTGGGGAGTATATGTTTCCTGAGATCAGAAGGACTCAGCCCCAAGTTTCTGATGGAGGTGTGACATAAAAAATTTTAATGAAGGCATCTATTTTGATGGGAACTTATGGAAATAACTACCTTTATGCAGGAAATTCTAGTCATCTGTGGTAGACTGGTGATAGAAGTAACTGGAGGTATAGTACGCCTCTTGGGGTCTCTGCTATACACATGAGCATGTGTACACACACACACACACACACACACACACACTATTAGCAGTGAAACAATATAACATGATATCAATTTTCCAACAGGAAGGCACAAATTTTTCAATATTTCAAATGGAATGTGTAAAAGCTTGGAATTAATACCACAAGTAACGGAAAGTGCAAAAGCAGAACCAAATCATCCAGCCAATCAAACAAACAGCACAGGACAGGCAGACAACCATGAGATTATAGGATCAGTAAACTTCCTCATTCCTTATTGGGAGTCAGTGTTCTCTGTGGTGGTCTACAAGCCATGGCCACACAGCTGAAGTTGAATAGGCTTGGATATCATCATCATCACCACCACCACTACCATCTTCATCATTATTTATTGAGAGGCCCAGCTCCTCTCTGGAATCCTGCTTGAGGCAGAGAAATATGGAGAACATTCTAGATTTCCCCAGCAGTGTCACCAATTGAGGTGATCCTCCTTTATGTGGGTCACTTGAAGCTAAGCTGGCAATCTCCAGTTGTGGAAGACCTTTGCCACACATCTATTCCCTGGAAATTTAACAATGACTTAATGGATATGAAATAATTACTGTGCTAGATATAAAGATGACAGAGAGGTGAATCCTGCTCTTAGGCAGGTCAAATCTTCCAAACTATAAGAACAGAGTTGACCAATATAAGATACTAAGTTTCTCAGTTTGGTGTATTTATGGGATAGCATGGCACCGTGGAGAAGATAGAGAAATTAATGTAGTCAGGAAGGTTTTTTCAGGTGTGATGCATTTTAGTGAGGTTCTTTTCCTCTCTAGAGGTTTTTGCAACTGGTACAAAGTGGGAGGGACAAATGTCAGGATTATTTTGAGAATGATGGAAACTCCAAAGTAGCTGAGGCAAATAGTGATATTTACTGACTCATACAATTAAAAGATAAAACACAGAAGTGGGGCTGGAGAGATGGCTCAGTTCTTAAGAATACTTGTTGCTCTTGCAGGTAGATGACCTGAGTTCAGTTCCCAGCACCTTCATGGTAGTTCACCATCATCTGTTATTCCAGCTCTAATTCAGGTGCTTCTGAATTCTGTTGGCACAGGGCACACATGTAGTACACAGATACATGTAAGAAAAATATTCATAAACATAAAAATATACTTTTAAATTAAAAAGTAAAACAAAAAAAAAACCACCAAGTAATCTGGCTGCTATAATGGCAAAGAAGAGGGCTAAAATCAAGACCTAGTCTATCTACACCCTTGAGAGTTCTCTTAAGCATAGATTGGGCCTCTTCTTCTTCTTCTTTTTTTTTTTTTTTTTTTTTTGTGAGCCAAACTAGTGCCAAAGGACAGGTTCTACATTCACAAATATTAAAAAGTATCTGATTTATATTTTCCTTGGCCAAGAGCAAATCTCCTTCCCAATGTGTAACCAAGTCACCATAGCCAAGGGAAGACATGTAAGGAGCCGCCATTAGAAGATGGCGCTTGGCACCGATGTTTGAGGTGGAAAACAACCGCAATCAGGGTCGTAAACACCTGCTGTGAGCCTGCGTATCTTTCAGAAGCAGCTCCTCACCCTCCCAAGCAGTATGTAAATGAAGTTCTGCAAGAAGCACCAATTAGACATTTATACAGTCATGATAACTATTTAAGCAGCACCCATTCTGGGCTTGGGGTCTTTCGCTTTACAATCAATGGTGTGTTCCCCAATAAAGTGCGTGAGGAAGGATCCTGTTGTTGCATCATCCTTGCTGGCGAGGCGGGCACATCAAGTGGTGCCGAAACCCGGGAAGATTTACATCACAAGGCACCAGCGAAGACCCCCGGACTTAGCTACGGGAGGATTCAGAACTGATCGCACGGGAACGGCGGTACCGGTAAGCCCCTGACAAAGAAAAAAGATATGCTGATTCTGGGAGTTCATCCAGTGGCTGCTGCAGTCATACTACTGTTTGTTTTCGTTGTCGTTTAGGTGATTTGTTACTGCTTGAATTGCCATCGCCCAGGGCATGAGTGCATCTGTTGGGAGTAGCTTTCTGACAGAGCTGTAAGGCGGGGGTATACAACCTCGCAAGCTGACCTGTGTATCAATCTCTTGTAGATAAAAGAGCAACATGGGAGTTGGACACTCTGCGCCTTACAGGAGCTTTTGAAAGAATGAGGGCTGAAAGTATCAGAAACTACATTAAAAGGCTTCTTTAATGAAATAGACCGGATAGCTCCATGGTTTGCTCCAACGGGGTCACTAACCATTGACAGTTGGGAGAAATTAGGGAGAGATATTGAGAGAGAAGCAGAAAAAAGAAAGCTAAAAGCAGGGACAAAGCCACTATGGAAACTAGTTAAAGCATGTATTCAAGACCAATGCTGTGAGAAGGCAGTATGTGAAGGGCAGTGTGCACTGGCTGAGCATCAAGACAGCATGTCAGAAACAGAAAAAGGAGATGAGTCAGGGGCCCATGCCCAAAATGAAATAGAGGAAAAATTAGGGGCATGAAGGGAAAAGAGCTCTAAAAAGGAAAAAAGAAAAACATAAGGATCCGGAGGCAGAGCGTGCACAACATAACATCTACCTGCCTCTACAAGAGTTTGAACTTTTAGATAAAGTCAAGGTCCTCGACAAAAGAGGAGATAAAGTTCCCAGGTGAACTGGGATAATTAAGTCCTCAGGACGTGGCTATTTTGCTCTTCTCTGTAGATAAAGAGAGAGCAGACAAGTTCGTGGTGTAGCGAACCGAAAGTGAATCTTTGGGAGGAATTTAGTTATGGGCGCTGCTCAGTCACACCCAATTTTTTTTTGGCTCTTCAGGAGCTGCTTTTATCAAAAAGTTTTAAGATAAAAAGCTCAACTCTGTTAACATTTTTGAATAAATGCGATACCATTGCACCCTGGTTCGCGGTATCAGGAAATCTTACAGTATCCTGCTGGGATAAGCTTGACAGAGACTTTGCTCAGGAACAGGGAACTTTGCAAAAGTTAGTGAGAAACTGTTTAGAAGATCAGAAATGCTGTAAGGTAGTTGAAGAGAGACAAATGGCCTTAGAAATGTTACAGGAGCAGAGATTGGAGAGGGCTACAGGTGAGAAGGGAGGCCTCAGTTCCTCCAGCTTATCTTGAAGCTGCCCAGGCTCCTCTGCCTGCTCAGCCTGCCAAGGTCGTCATTAGCATACTTTCTTCTGAAAAGCTAAGCGCTGCCAAAGAGTTGTGGGCTTAGCAGATAAGGACACTAGCATGCTAGCTTGGCTCATAGTGAGCAGGGCAGTGGTACTTTGCTCCCTGACTTTAGAGTGGTAGGGGTCCTAGTAGGGCAGTACAGAGAAGTAAGTGAGAGTGGTAAATGGAAACCTGAATCTTTTTTTTTAGAAAAAATAAAAAATTACTCTGAGGTAAAATGTTTAAATAACTTTTCATCTTTAAGCTTGTCTCTCTGGCAGAGCTTCTGTCCTAAAGCTAAGAGTAGAAGCAGGATTATGAAGCTTCTCATTCACTACAAGGATTGGAGTATGAAGCCACTCCTAGCATAAGTACAAAAGAGTTAGTGTGGAGAGATCATGAGAGAAGAAAAGGTAGATTTCAGCCTTATGTTTTACCATTACCAGTGAACCTCTGGGGAAGAGACATCCTAAAGGGCATGGAATTAAGACTAACCAATGAATACTCTGCTCAGAGTCAGAAAATGATGAAAGACATGGGATATATTCCTGGGCTTGGCCTGGGAAGGTTTCATATTGAGACCAAAGGTCAGACCCACACAAAAGGGCTGTGTTTTTCCTAGAGGATGCAATACCCATACCGTGGAAATCAGAGGACAACGTGTGGGTTCCTCAATGGCCTTTAACCTCTGAAAAATTAACTGCTGCTAAAGCTCTAGTTGATATACAGCTAGCCCTTGGACATTTAGAGCCCACTCAATCTCCTTGGAATACTCCAATTTTTGTTATTAAAAAGAAGTCTGGAAAATAGAGACTTCTACATGATTTAAGGGCTATTAATAGTCAAATACAAGTTATGGGATCCATTCAGCGTGGTTTACCACTTTTGTCAGCTTTACCTAAAGAACGGAACTTGATAATTGTAGATATTAAAGATTGTTTCTTTTCAATACCTTTAGTAGTTGAAGATAGACAAAGATTTGCTTTTACATTGCCATCCATTAACCATGAGGAGCCAGGTTATAGATATCATTGGAAAGTCTTGCCTCAAGGGATGGCTAATAGTCCCACTATATGTCAGTTATATGTGGGAAAAGCCTTAAGAATTATTAGAGATAAGTATCCTAAATTGAGAATCTGCCATTATATAGATGATGTATTGCTTTGTGGATCTAAGGATGAAGACTTGTGCCTTGCCTATGCTGATTTAATAAAAGTATTTGAGAGTAAAGGTTTATTTATCGCACCAGAAAAGGTACAGAAAGGCAACATAGGAGCATTCTTGGGAACTAATATACATTCTCAATTTGTTTCCCCACAGAAAATTACCATTCGTAGGGACCACCTTAAAACATTAAATGACTTTCAAAAACTTTTGGGAGATATTAATTGGATACGTCCCTATCTCAAAATTCCTTCAGCTGAATTAAAACCTTTATTTGCTATATTAGAAGGAGACAGTCATATCTCCTCACCTAGAAAGCTAACCTCTGCTGCCATAGTAGCTCTGCAGAAAGTAAAAGAAGCCATACAGCAAGCTCAATTAGTGAGGGTTCAGCCTAATGAACCTATTTTCTTATGTATTTTGAAACAGTCACATTGCCTACAACAGTGTTGTGACAGCAGGGACCATTGCTCTGGATTCATCCTCATGCATCACCAAATAAAACCTTAGATCATTATCCTAAAGCTGTAGCAGAATTGGCATTAAAAGGATTACAGGCTTCTTTGACACACTTTGGGCAATACCCTGATACGCTTATAGTTCCATATACAACCCAACAAGTTCAAGTGCTTTGCACAGCGATAGATATGTGGGCTATACTGAAATGTGTTTTTCCAGGTCATATAGATAATCACTACCCGCACCATCCGTTATTACAGTTTGTGTCAAAACATCCTATAATTTTTCCTAAAGTAACTGCCAACGCCCCCATTCCAAAGGCTATAGACATCTATACAGATAGATCAAAGTCAGACATTGGATGTTATGTGGCTGATTTTGCTAGCCCAGTAAAGTTTAAATTTGCTCCAGACACTCCGCAATTGGTAGAGTGTCAAGTGGTTTTAGAAGTCTTCAAGGCTTTCCCTGGTCCTATAAATATCATTTCTGATTCCCACTATGTGGTGAATGCAATTTATATTTTAGAGGTTGCAGGCACAATAAAATCAACCAGTCCTGTGGCCCCCATTTTGAAACAAATACAACAGTGTATTTTATCTAAGAATTCAAAATTTTTTATTCAACATATTAGAGCCCATACCTTATTACCAGGTCCCATGGTGCTAGGTAATGTTTTAGCTGATGCAGCTACTCGCCAAGCGTTCACTGTTTTGCAAACTAATCTTACAGCTGCTCAGGAATTTCATAAACTGTTTCATGTTCCAGCCTCCACTCTCAGACTTAAATTTGGTATCCCAAGAGCTGCGGCTCGAGATATTACATTGAACTGTCAAAAATGTGTGGAATTTAACCACCCTCCATGCATTGGAGTAAACCCAAGAGGGCTTAGACCTTTAGATGTCTGGCAGATGGATGTGACACATATTAAACATTTTGGGAAATTACAATATATTCATGTATCTATAGATACTTGCTCTGGTATTATCCATGCTATACCTATGGCTGGAGAAAAGGTTTCTCATGTTATTGCCCACTGTTTAGAAGCTTGGGCAGCGTGGGGTAAACCGCGTCTGCTAAAGACAGATAATGGGCCTGCGTATACAGCTAAAACTTTTGTACAATTTTGTGTGCGCATGCAAGTGCAGCATCGTACTGGATTGCCATACAATCCTCAAGGTCAAGGCATCATTGAAAGAGCCAATCTAACTTTGAAAATGTATCTACAAAAACAAAAAGGAGGAATTATGGAATCATCACTGGCTCCTAAAGCAGCCCTGTCTCTAACTCTATTTACACTTAACTTTTTAAAACTGGATGAAAAGGGCTGATTGCTGCTGACAGGCATAGTAATCCTGTAGAAGATACACGAGAAACAGTGAAATGGAAAGATGTATTGACAGACTCATGGAGAGGCCCAGATCTAGTGCTTACCAGATCCAGGGGAGCTGTTTGTGTTTTCCCACAGATTGAAGAAAAACCTGTCTGGGTGCCAGCAAGATTAACCAGAGTTGTTGCGGAACCAAGGACGTTTTCTAAGAAGAATGAAAAAGCTGTGGTGGACACTTTTAGTCATGATGACTTATGAAGAAGTGCTAAGTATTCAGTTATGGGCAATAGTTAGATCTTGGCCCGTACCTATGCCCGTTCATGCTAATTCTACTGTGTTGCCATTGTTTACTTCTACTCAGTGTTTTATGGAAGTCCCATGTGCTATGCCTATGGGACAAGAGCCTGTTTTATACAATGCCACTGCATTTCCATTGAATTTTACTCTCTGCTTTACTTCTAAGGCTAAAGCTCATACTCCGTGTATCGTGCTCAAGAACACCACGTTAACAAACTGGGTGGATCCTGTCTCATTTAGCAAGGTTGGTACCGGAGTTTTGGTTGAAGCACTAAAGCAAGTGTCAGCTGGTAAGATGGAAAGTTCAAGAGATATTCCTAATACTGACAGGGCCTTATTAAATATAACTACCATGTTGCTTCGGAGTAATGTTACCGCACCTTAGACATCACAATGGCCCACTAATAATGCTACATACAAGAGAGTTTTACCTTGGTGTCCCCCTGACCTATCTTTTCCTCCAGTTTTTACGCTATGTCAATCTAAAGAATCTCCTGACATGGAGATTGCTTCAGGATTTGCCCTTTCACCTCCTATAAAATGGACTGCTATCAACAAGACTGGTATTCGAACAGAAAAACGAAATATATGGCCCTTTTATCAATGGATACTAACAAATATATCTAGAGCCAGTACTAGCCTTTCTGCATTTGTCACTATACAAGGTCTATATCATGTGATACAAAATGTCTCAGCCACCCGTTCTAATAATAGCTATCCTTATCTGGATAAGATTAAGGTAAATGGCGAGCTGGTGAGTTCATCTGCCCCAGCTGCCCCCGTATGTGTTTCACCTCCATTTTTCTTTATATTGGCTGAGTTTGAGAATAATACAAGTTTTCTGAATTGTAGTGCAAGTAATACTACCTGCTACTTAGCTGAATGCTGGAATGGTTCTTTATCTTTGGCCTTAATAGTACATATACCTACTTTTGTGCCAATTCCTGTGGAAGCAAATCCAAAAGATTTTCCTATAGCCTCTTTATTTAGACAAAAAAGAGATTTTGGTATTACAGCTGCAATTGTGACTGCTATAGCAGTGTCAGCAGCGGCCGCTGTGACTACAGACATAACAATAGCCAATCAAGTAAATACAGCTCAAACTGTTGATGCTTTAGTAGAAAGAGCTGCAGATGCTCTGGTTACACAACATCAAATGAATGCTCATCTCACTTCTGGTATTCTTCTGGTTAATCAGAGAGTGGACCTTCTTCAAAACAAATTGGAAGAGATTGTAGATATTGTACAGCTAAGTTGTGTTAGTCATACTAAACATATGTACATTACCCCATTGAGGTATGATAATGCTGCTTTTAAAGATGGTAACCTGTTGTCTAATTTTTTAAAAGACAATTGGTCTCAGCAAGCGGAGCGGTTGCAGAATCGTCTGTTGATAGAGATTACAGTACTGAATGGAACCCACATCAATCCTATCACTATGGGAGATTTCACTTCTTGGCTAACTTCTACATTTTCCTACTTTAAGGAATAGATAGGGGTAGTTCTCTTTGGGGCTGCAGTTTGTTGCGGACTGGTATTGTGTCTATGGTTGCTTTGCAGACTTAAATTTTGTCAACGAAGAGACAAAGTACTAATTACTCAAGCATTGCTAGCCCTCGAACAAGGTACATCTCCCGAAATTTGGTTATCCATGTTAAAGGAATAGCCAGCAAACAGATCCCTCAGCCATTGCACCCCAAGGGCTCAGCCCATTGCACTGGGTCGGTGAGGAATCTTAGCCTGGCTGGTCCTTGTCTGTGTAGCTCTGGTACCTGAATATTGAGGCAAACAGCCCTTGCACCCCTGAGAGATGACTCCATTACACCGGGACAGGTGTTTACATCTCTATCTGTCTCCCTTAGCCCTTGCACCCAGAGGACTTGTTTCCATTACACCTGGTAGGGTAGGGAAGACTGTATTTAACTATCAGTCCTTGATCGCTTATTCCCCCAAGATGGAATTTGCTTGATCGGGCTTGAGTTTGAGTCATGATTGGTACCGCGCCACACAGGCCAAGGTCAGCTCCATCTTAACAAAACAAAAGAAGGAATAGCAGCCTCGAACTTCAGTTCTTGCACCTCTTGGGGCTCAGTCCCATTGCACAAGAGAGAATGAGTCGAGCTGCCATAATTTTTCTCAGGCCAGCTGCCATTGATCCCAATGACGGGAGTAGGTTGAGGCCATAAGCCAGGGGCACATCATCTAGGATTATAGGTAGTGAGTCAACCCCATGACGGGAATAACGAGTGGCTATGACCTGGGTGCACATTCTCTTACACAGAGAATGCCAGGCATGGGTACAACCCTCGTAGCCTAAGACAGAGAACTCGCCCTTCCTTATTAGAATTTTGTCCTGTTGATGCTGGCTATGGAGGCACATCAACTAGCCTAAGACAGGGACATTGGCCAGTGCCTGCTCTTAAAAAATAAAATAGGGGGAGATGTAAGGAGCTGCCATTAGAAGATGGCGCTTGGCACCGATGTTTGAGGTGGAAAACAACTGCATTCAGGGTCGTAAACACCTGCTGTGAGCCTGCGTATCTTTCAGAAGCAGCTCCTCACCCTCCCAAGCAGTATGTAAATGAAGTTCTGCAAGAAGCACCAATTAGACATTTATACACAGTCATGATAACTATTTAAGCAGCACCCATTCTGGGCTTGGGGTCTTTCGCTTTACAATCAATGGTGTGTTCCCCAATAAAGTGCGTGAGGAAGGATCCTGTTGTTGCGTCATCCTTGCTGACGAGGCGGGCACATCAAAGACACAGCTCAGGGAAGGAGATCCCTTTATTGAATCTTGTCTTGCTCTTTCTTAGATGCCTTTGAACTTAACTCAGTAAACAGCATGGACTGTTGTAATAATCTGTCATTATATATCACTCCTAAAGCACCAAAAGAATCCCAGAAGATAATAAAAAGAGGCAGAGAATCATTGTATGTTTGAAGACAGCCTGGTCTACATGAGGAGTTTCCAGCCAGCCAAGGGGAGAGATGGGGTGTGGGGAGGGGGAGAGGAGAGGAGAGGGAGTTAAGGCAGAAAGAAAGGAAGGAAGGGAAGGATGAGTGTATGAAGGGAAGGAAGGAGGGATGAGTGAAGGGAGGGAGAGAAGGAGGGACAAGGGGAGGGAGGGGAGAAGGGAGGGAGGAAGGTGAAGTAGAATAGTAGTTGTTGAATGCTAGTGAATAAACACATGGATGAAAGTAAATACTCCCATTACATTTAAGACTAGCATAGTTTACTATGTATTTTCCCTCAGTGAAATAGCAGGTGCTCCAGATTGTTCCATTAAAAACACAAGCAATTTGCTTGCTAAAGAAATGCTACCTTGGAGATTATGAAATTACTCCAAGATAAATCACTGAGGAGCATTGCTCTGGCCAAGGCCACCTATCTCAGGGTCAAACCTAGTGCCACCCTCTGGACAATGAAGGAAATGTCATGGACCAATAGTTCTGAGTTGTTTGCTGACTTCCAGGATAAACCCTGAGACTCATTTAGGGGGTTAGTGAGGTCAACATTATTTTATACTAATGCCAAAATATTGTTTGCTGTGTTCTTGGTTTGATATGTGTGCTTCTGGTTAATAAAGTTGGCTAACAACCATCAGACTGAGCTCAGGGTCCCTGGTGGAGGAGCTGGCGGAAGGACTGGAGGAGCTGAGAAGAATTGCAACCCCATAGGAAGAACATCAGTTGGCCAGACCATCCAGTGCTCTCAGGGACTAGACCACCAACCAAGGAGTGTACAGGGAGGGATCCATGGCTCTAGATACATAGGTAACAGAAGATGGCCTTGTTTGACATCAATGGGAGGGGAGGCACTTGGTCCTGTGGAGGATTGATGTCCCAGCTGGAGGGGGGGGCCGGCCGACCCCCCCCCCCCCCCCCAACACTCTCATAGAGGCAAAGGGAAGGGAGGAGAGTGAGGTTGTGGACTGGGGGGCTTGTGAAGGGGTAACCAGGAAGTGGGATATTATTTGAGATGTAAACAAATGGAATGATTGATAAAAAAAAAAAGTTGGCCAAGACTGCTGATTTCTCAGTAGAAATTGAGACTGTAGCAACAAACAGCATGTCTGTATATTATTTTGTTTACAGGTGTTCTTTTTATGTTATATTTATAAATATTCAAAATATATTATATATTATTAATAAATATCTAATATATTGTTTACTCTCATGACCAAAGTGAGATAGTATTTACATTATTCTAAATGAATAACTATGAAGATCTTCAGAAAATAAAGTATAGCTGGAAAATGTAAATCATTGATTGCTTTTTCCAATTTATTCTAACTCTGTATTTAGTTAAGAAAACAAAGACAAAAAAACCATGAAACATTATTAAAATGAGAACTAAGTCACTTTAGCTCATGCATTCCAAAGTTATATAGCTAGGTGTTAAGATGGATAGGTTTTAACAGGGACTGGGAGGTGGGTCAGGGGTTCAGGGCACTAATTGCTCTTTCAAAGGATACTGGGTCCAATTCCCAACAACCAAAGGATGGCTTTTAATGATTGATAATTCCAGTGCCAAGGGATCAGACATCTTCTGGAGTCTGAGAACACCATGCATGCATGTGGAGCACAGAAATACAAGCAGACCAAACACCCATACATATAAATAAACAAGTACACATACAAACACTATCAATTTAACAGTGATTTATCACTATTTTGTAATAGAGTATAAAGAACATAAATTATGACTGTGACCTTTGCTTCACAGAGTAAGTAAGAAAGAAGTGCAATTCTTCCAGGCTCAGAACTCTTTGATCCCCAAACCTAAACCTTGGAAGCAAACAGTGTGCCCTGTAATACAACTTTACATGCACTGCACTAAGCCAAAGCCAATGTTTGTATCTTTCTGGAAGAAATAATCAGTTACTTGATATATACTAAATCATTGCTAAGAATCTATTTCATGAATATTTTCTAAAGACTTTATGCAAGAACCAACTATAAAAACAGCTCCTATTGGTCTATGAATTGGAAAATTAAAATCTGCAGAAAAAGGGAAATAGTGACCCTAATTCCAACATGCTGCAATTATTTAACATGCATTCTAAGCAATTTTACTTACAGAATTCACAAACTGTAAAAGGACAAACTTCCTTTTACTGGGATAGCTTTTCACAGTGATAGCTGATGCGTTTATTCTGTGGGCATCATAATAACCAAGATGATGCTAAGCATCAACTCACTATGCACTATTTTAACGAAACATTTTAAAGTAACCATGAAACTTTAGTTGTCTTACTATTTTATATTTTCTAGCCATTAATCAAGATATATTTTTGAAAGGTCAAAATTGGCTTCCAAGGGCCAGTGACAGTAGTTATCAAATCAAAACTAAAGCATGACTTTACAAAGGTCAATTATGATTAGTTTTCTTTGTCAAAAATCTTCACAGCTTCATGAATTAAAACTTAGAAGTATCTGTTCTTTTGTTTTCTCCATTTCTTCATACAGGCCAGTAATTGGTCTTATTGATTGAAGATGAGGGTATGTACTCATTCCAAGCTTTCTCTGAGCTTCTTATATCTATCAGTACTCGTTCCCTCTCAAGAGATTATTCTGTGTAGGAACCCATTAGTACAGAAAAGAACACAACACCGCAAGAGATTTACCAGCCATCCATGGTCTTCTTACAACCCTGTAAGCTGCCTTAAAATTTCTTGGACAATCAATGAGAATTTAGTTTTGGAACCTTGGCAGTCACTATTTGACCCATTTCCTCTT
This sequence comes from Grammomys surdaster, assembly GCF_004785775.1. Taxonomy (NCBI): domain Eukaryota; kingdom Metazoa; phylum Chordata; class Mammalia; order Rodentia; family Muridae; genus Grammomys; species Grammomys surdaster. The sequence continues at coordinate 266,461 of NW_021604565.1, read as the reverse complement.
TTAGTAAACTTATTGTCATCTCCATCAACTCAATTTTTCCTTCTCTAAAGTACATCTCAATAAATTCACTGCTCTCATTTTTTTTTGTAGTAAAAACCGAATTGTCTTCAATCTCAACCTGTGACTGCTCTCTTTTTAATCTGCAGTATAACAAATGTGACATTAGTGTGAAGGACTGCTGTGCACCCAAATACATGTTGAGTTGGAAGCTAACTAACTACCCCCTCCCCTTTTTTTTTCATGAGGCATTATTTCTAACAACAGCTGTCAAACTCTGGATATCCAGATTTGTGTAACTGGCAAATATTTTCTTGGCAATGAACAAATTAAGACTGCTTACATAAGATAGACAATAAAGTGTTGGTCAGTTGATAAAATCAGAACTCTCCAGAGAAAATGGCAGTTTTAGGAAGCTTGTTTCCACCTCTGCAAGCTTCTTAATTATTTATGATGTTTTTCAAAATCAGTGTTCCCTTTAGTTAGCATTTCCTTAACTGAGCAGATGAACATGTCCACTCAAAGCTTTCCAGTTGGAAGGTCATTTTGATTTCATGGAGAGTTTTCTTAGCTCCACTCTTACCCATAATATATACATTAATGTCTAATTATTAGCTCATTTTTGCTCTTATGTAGGATTTTACAATTTTGTATAATGGGGCATGAAATTTCATGATGGTCCACAAGGACTGAAAGTGGTTGGTATTTTTTAATGTGTCTATTGAACGAATAAATAATAATCCAAAGTGTAATACAGAAATCCATTAGTCAGGGTTCTCTAGGGAAACAAAACATATAGAATGAGCCTAACAAAAGAGAGCAAGGGGGAATTTATTAGATCAGTGGTTCTTAACCTGTGGTTTGCTACCCCTTTGAGGGCTGAATGACCTTTTCATTGGGGCTATTTTAGACCACTGAAAAACATATATATTTATATTACAATTCATAACACTAACAAAATTTCATTTATGAAGTAGCAACAAAAATAAATTCATGGTTGGGGCCACTACAACATAAGGAACTGCATTAAAGTGATGCAGCATAAAAGGTTGAGGACCGCTGAATTATAGTGTGTTACAGGCTATGGTCATGCTAATGCAGCACTAGCTGCATATGAAAGGCAAGTCCAAGAATCCAGAAGTTCCTCAGTCAGTGAGCCTGGATGCTTCAGATAGTTTTAAGCAGACACTGGAATTCTGAAGAAGCAGAGCTCTAATGCCAGTAAAGGAAAGGATTTTCTAGCTAGGTGAGAGCAAGCTGGCAAAAAGCAAAGGTTCCATCTTCCATGTCCTTATATAGGCTTCCAGAAGAAGGTGTGGCCCAGATTAAAGATATGGCTTCCTAAGTCAATCTCCAGATTAAAGGCATAAGTACTGCTACCTCAAAGTTCTGGACTAGAAGTGGATCCACCCACTTCAAACCAAGCTGAAACAAAACAAAGCAAAGCAAACAAAGCAAAGCAAAGCAAAGCAAAGCAAAGCAAAGCAAAGCAAAGCAAAGCAAAGCAAAGCAAAGCAAAGCAAAGCAAAGCAAAACAAAACAAAACAAAAAACCCTCACTGGTATGCTGTCCATTTCTAGATTCCAGTTAATTCTAGATGTAGTTAAGTTGACAACTAAGAATAGCCATAACAAAGAGAATAAAGTGGTTGATAAAAAGTCTCAATGCAGGCAGATTCATCACTGTTTCCTCTTCCGTTTCAAAGCGAGTTTTCTTCTAGGAAACCTGCTTCTGATTCAGGTGGGTGCATTCTGTTCTCAGCCAGGCAGAATATAAATGAAAAGCCCCCACTGTGAAAATCACCACCAGAGTAATCACAGCCTGTGACTAAGTGGAGATTTATAGATGTAAAGGTTCTGTAGGCAGATTTCATGGTTATCATTTTAGTAAAGTCTTTGAAACCCGTGAAAATCCTGCAGCCTTGGTCCCAAGGGATCTCCCCATATGTACCTAATAGTGTTTCTTTATTCAGGCAGTATGTAGGTCTGTCTGGTTGTCACTCAGGCACCCTGAGGCCCAACTTTCTTCTCCATCCCCACCCCCAGTAGATTGCCCTTCTATTTGCTACAAGGTAGATGCTTTTGTATGTCCTAGGTAGACAACAAATTACGTGGGCTCCTTCCTTATAATGAATGTCTCTGTCAATGCCATGTCACTATGCAGAAGCATATGGATAGAACTGTTTGCCTACTAGCCACAAGAATATGAGATGTGAACCCTGGGTGATTCTTTTCCATATGGCTATCCCACCAGTGGTGAGGGAGAGGAAGCACATTTCTTTTTCTTCACCGTGAAGAACCACTGCATGTATTCATCCTACTGAATGAGAGTCAAGAGCATTATTCAGAAATTTTAGTCAAATTAGGCAAGCTTTATTTTCTGTCAGATAGGACTGTCTTCCTAAAGTGGGGTTTAGGAAAACCTAAAAAAACATCGGACATAGGAGAAAGAATGGTTTATATATCTCAAAAAAAAAAAAAACACTGCAAAGTGGGGGTTTCCAATGGTTGGGGGATTTTTCAGAGGAATTTTAGTTACATAGGATCTTGGCAGAACATCTCAAAATTATTTGGCAGAACATGTGATCTTCTCAGGGCAGGTATAGGTCAAGTCTCAGGCAGATGTGGACTAAGTTGAAATCTAGAAAGGTTCAAGTTATGGTCTAGTCAAATGCTCGGAAATTTTATAAATTTTATAGAAAATTTAATAATTTAATACTTAAATTAAATACTTAAATTTAATACTTAAATTTTATAGAAAACAAAAGCAAATCTATTTTGACCTCGTAACAAGATGGCTACTGATCTTAAGATGGAATCAGGGTAGTTCATCATATGCCACATGCCCATCTGAACAAAGGGCTCCTTGTCTTTGCCAGAAAAGTTCCCTTGGTAAAATTCAGAGAGATTGAAAAGTTAAGTGGATATGCTTCATTTAATATTTCCTAGGAAAAAAGATCTTGGAGATAGCTATTTCAATATGCTAAAATTGAGTATACTCACATGTTTTTCAATATGCTCAAATTTTTTAAGTAGATAATACCTTTTTATTTATTCTTTAAATCTCTTTTCCTTGAAATTTGAGCTCATATCCACTTACCTGTGAATGGCTCTCAGGGATCTTTGTAATGTGTCCGGACAGATTTCTCACTGTCCATCCCCCTACCTAGATCCTCTCTGGAATGTTGGCTCTCCCTGCAAACTTTTTTCAGCAAGGATGGCATTAGCTGCTCAGGTCTCACAGTCTTCTCCCTGTTTTCTCTCGGAACTATATAGACCTCCGTAGTGAGCTCTATGAATGCTGCCTTACCCTGCTCCAGAAAGTCTTGATCGTGGCTTAGGGAATTCCTCATGATTTGAGCACTGCTGTTCTACCCATTCCCTTTCCCAAGCCCCACCCTCTGTGCTACCTCATCAACCCTTCTTGCTTTTAGAATATTCTTTTTCATATTCCCTTGAAGTATTTTTCTGCAGACAATTCATCTGGATCTCTTTCTCATTCATTGTAATGCTGCTTCCTCAAACTGACTTTCTGGGATCCTGCTCCTGAAATGCGTTCCTGTCTGTCACTTTTTGCTTTCCTTATCCCAGTTTCTTACCTTTTTCACAGTATAATAAAATTAACAGCATAATTCAAGTATTTCTCCCTCCCTCCTCCCTACTCTCCCAGTCTCCATGCCTCTTCTCCTCCTCCCTTCTTTGTCTCTCTTAAGGGCAGTAATTTTATTTTGTTAAATAGTGTTCTAGCATGACAGCACACAGTAAATACTAACAGATGATTATTTCACAAGCAAAGATTTTCATGGATATTAGAAAGAATATATGGATTGCACTATAATTGAATTTCTGTTAGTTTAGTGCATCGATAGATAACTAGGTATAGAATTAAAAGTATATGTCTTTTTGTTTGTTGGGAGCTTGTTGTTTAAAGCAGGTTGGCATTGAACTCTTCAATGATTCTCCTTGTCTCTTCCAGCTGAGTGCTGGAACTGTCACGGTATGCAACATCCTATCTATCTATCTATCTATCTATCTATCTATCTATCTATCTATCTA
>NW_021604565.1:251622-262399 GCF_004785775.1 Grammomys surdaster | reverse complement strand
CTATCTATCTATCTATCTATCTATCTATCTATCTATCTATCTATCTATGCTAGTTTTACTTATACATTACATGCATAACTTTCTTCAACTACCCCTCAAAAGACACTACAGTTTTAAGGTGTTATTTCATGCATGAACATGTAAAATATATGTTTTCAAAGTATTTCAGTGTTGTTTCAATACTTTCAACTGCTGTGGCTGTTTTTACAACATAAGGAACTCATTAGTTTCTCACACCATACCTATCAAAACAGTATCGTGGAGAGAGACATGTTCCAGAAGAGACCACAGGAGAGGGTGAGCAGGGGTGAAAGTGACTCTTGCAGAAATTGAGAGCACAAAGTAAAAGTAAATTTAGTCTAGCAGCAGTTATGGAAACATTAACAGGGGAAAAGAAAATCCAGATAATTTCTTCAAAAAAAACCTCCATCTTCCATCCTCTTTGTAACCAAGAGGTGGCACTGTTGGCATATAAACTGTTATTCTCTGAGGATGCAGGACAGGCAAGTGGAGTAGGGAAGGCAACTAAAACCACCACTTTGCACACTCTGATCAGTACAGATTCCCAGCTCCTTCCAGACAGTATTTCCTCTTTATTGCTAAGTCCCCCAGGGACTGTCTCACTGCCGCTCATTAGTAACTCAATCACACTTAGTGTCTTGTAATTTCTTCGCTTTCATGTTTCCCTCCTCGTGTCTCCAGGTGCATCTCCTGGCCTTCCTCTTCCTCAGGGAGCAGCCTGCCACCTGTTCTGGTACCACACACTCCTCTGAGTGTCATACTGATCCCGCGGGAGCCTGCTTCTGCAGCTGCCAGGGAGGAGAGAGGTTGAGTAAAAGTTCATCAACAGTAAACAGCCTGTGCGGCCTCCCCTGGGGTGGGAGTTGGGGGTGGGGGAGGGTTTACTAAGAGGAGCAGCCTCAGATGCAAACCAATGGATTTAAGTCTGCTAAAGGAGAGGGGCTTCACCTGCACTCCTGTAACTACATAATTCTTTTCCAAGTTTTCTACAAATAGAAAGGAGACTTATGCTTGAGCGCTGGGTTGAACAAGGGTCTGAAAGCAATTATGTAGGTGAATGCCAAAGGCTCATTTATTAAAGGCTCCTTTCTCACACCCCATCGCCCATCGCCCATCGCCCATCGCCCATCATCAAGAGTTACTCTCGCCTCCCCTTCTACTGTCTGGCATATTGCTCTACTGTTGATTCCTGGTGGTAGGCTCAGATGATGCACTTCAGTTTTCTCAGCTCCAGCTTTTCTGTTGCTAAAGAGATAACCTTGTGGTCAGAGCTCCAAGTAGTGTGCTATCTCGCTCAGCTTCATGGTTCTCTCCCCCCCCCCACCCGTTCCCAATCACATAACCACCCACCCATCCACACAGATCTATTCCATAGATCATATTCCATTCACATTGCTAGAATTAGAGAAAGCAGATGTATAACATTTCTGAGATTTTGGTTATAAATTTGTAGCCCGGAGGCTCCGGAACTCCAGTTTTTCAAAAAAAAAAAAAATGTTTTTCTCATGCTTTGAGAGGTCTTTGGGTTTGCCTAACTCACCCTCGACTGAAACACCCAGGCCAGCTATAAGCACTATTAATGGAATTTTTGAAAGTCTCTTTTTTTATTTACTTACTTATGATGATGATGACGACAACAATGACCACAACAATGACGACAACAACTACAATGTGTAGGGGTGTTTTCTCTGCTTATAAGTCTGTGCTTGGTTGTGTGCTTTGGTGCTCTCAGAGAGAAGGTGTTGTAAAAGGAGTTACAAAAGGTTGTGAGGAGCTACCATGTGGGTGCTGGGGATAGAACCTAAGGCTCTGGGACAGCAGTCAGTGCTCTTAACCACTGAACTTCATCTCTAGTTCCCTGATTGAGTACTTTTAAAGTTGAGGTTAACAGTAGTGGCCATGATAGAAGAATGATGGGTAAAGTAAAATAGCTGGCAAACACCACACTTCTTACCATTCCTATGTCTCACTCTCTAGTCATTACAGTGGGATGATAGTGGCATCAATGTAAATTTATACATTTCATGTCATCTTTCAGAAGGCATCATTCTTAAAACAATTACTATTGCCTTACAGACAGTTCCACTAGGCTCTGCCCAACAGCTACCTAGCAACAGCTTGCATCAAACACAGCCATGTGCAAGCCAGGTGCAGCAGTACATAAGAGGACTGCTCAGTTCCCCAGTCTCTTTTCCTTTTTCTCCTCTTCCTCCTTCTCCTCCTCTCCTTTTCTCTCCTCTCCTCACCTCTCCTCTCCTCTCCTCTCCTCTCCTCCCTCCCCTCCCCTCCCTCCTCATCTCTTCTCTTCTTCACTCTGTGTTCCTACATGTTCTTGGCTGGCCTCTCTTCCTCTCTTTCTTTCTGTCCTTCTCTGTTCACTGTTTCTCTGCCTTTACCTCTTTTCCAGGTCTCTTTCTCTTCCCTCACAATAAATCTTTATAGTAGGACTGTCACATGACATGATTCCTTAGGGGGACACCTCAACACAACTCTGCCAGGTGTTCCCTTACTCCTACTGCATTATATCACTTTATATTTCATGATTACCACAATGCCTGAGATGCCTAGTAAGCATGCATATGTGCATTCTGCCACTCAAGGAGTCACAAGAACCAAGAACCGTATGGTGCCTGACTCTTGTTAGATTCCAACACTAGAAGACACTGCTGACATTCAGTATGTCAACAGATGGTGACATTCTGAGAAGGTGGGTGGGTTGGGTATTAATCTCTTAAGACTGTAAGTATGAAAGCATGCCTTGAAAAACTAAAAGTACATCAGTGCTACACAATCTGCAAGGCTTTAATCAAGATATTTAGACACCAGTTGAGCCAGCATGATTTGCTGATTTGACTCATTGAAGTCGATACAAAAGGAGATACTGTATTTAAGAAGCCTCTGCTTCTGATGGAGATAGGAAACAAAAGCCTCTACCTCAAAAGTTAGAGCATAGAGGGGAGATTGCAGAAGGGTATTAGCAAAATTATGAACTGGAGAAGAAAAAAAAACAGGTCAAAATGAACCATCTTTCTGAACATACTGTATGTATGTCAGGTGACATAAAAATAAGGATTCCCCTCCATCAAATTTTAAGTTTACATATAGTAATTTTACATATATTTAAAGTTTTATTTAAATCCCACATCCAATTTGAATGTGACTAGAGCATGTGGCTAGAAGAAAATAAATATACTACAACAGAAATGCAGTGTGCATTCAGGAGGAATGGAGCCTTTGTGACTCACATTAGACATGTTAGAGGGGGCATAACTGCATTTTAGCAAGTATTAAGATAGGAAAAGGGCCCCAGGAACAGGCTTGTCTGCCTTGTTGTGTGCAGTGAATGCATCTGATTTAGAGGGCTCTACTCAAGAGTGGCACTCTCTGCATTTTCTGCACTTTAGTGTAAGGGAGAAATTGTTAAGAAAAAATAAGAAGTTAGTTCATTGGCTAAGTATCATCCTGTCTCTTTAGCTTGTACACCATACCTCAAGAGTTTTTACAATTGAGTGTGTGTATGGCAAGATTTCAAATGGAAATTCATGGGGCACCATTCAAAACACAGTGACCTGAAGCATGGGTGCCACATGGAACCCCACTTTACAATGACAGTGCCAAGGATGGCCAGGGTAACTGCTTGGCAAAGCAGCCATCATGTTAAAACTGAATTTCTGTTATGTAGATGTATGTATAAAATACTATTGTGAGACTGCTGATGTTCTTTTTATACACCATTACTCTGATTTTCTTAATTAAATGTAACTTACTCAGTTGTATGCACTCATATCACACGTGTGCTCTTTCTCTTCCATGTTACTCACAGAACTGCCCCTTTAGCATACCTGCAGCTGCAGATAGAATCTCGCAGGAAGGCTTATACTCTGTCCCAGTGTCCTCAGCACTTCTGAGAGGTATGTGCTCCCTTGAGGAGCACACAGCCTGTTTCCGCACTGCCTTCTCTTTCCTTCTACAGCAGTTTCTCTGTAAAACTTGAATATTTCTGTGTTTACTGTATGTCTACCACTTTAAGAAAGAGAGGAGTTCATGGCAAAATGTTTCAAATCTCACTAACTAATATTGTTAGGTCTCAAACCTAGGGACAAATTGTTGAGCTAACTATAAACATATCAAAGCAGACTTGATCTCCAGGTTATCTCAGCATCTTGTTACAGGGTATGGCTGGCTTACCCTGCCCCCTACCCTAAATTCTCCATCCCAGGGACTGGGCTGTCCTTCTCCCAGCTACTCTTCTCTATTTAATCCCTCAATTTTGGTTACCTGGCCTATTTTCTTATTCTTCACCCTCCTAGACTCTTGGTTTGGCTTTCCTCTCTCCTCTACCTCCTCTCCTCACATGACCCAGCTCATCTGTTCATGGTCACTCTGGGTTCTTCCAGATGTTCCTGCCTCTGGCTTCCCCTTTTATCTATGATAAACTTTCTCCTCTACCATACCCAGCAACAGTCATGTCCATTTCTTTGCATTCCTTTTTTTCCATTCAAATATGAGATTTACAAATCTTTCATTTTTCTATTACCATAGACAATATTGCTATGACCAGCTATTTAACATTTCTTTATCTGTAATCTCCAAATGTAGATTTAGGTGTAGAGAGCCCAGACAGTTGTGTGTTAAGGATATTTCAAAAGTTGTCTTGTTTAATGATGCCAGTGGCCATATAAGTTTACCCATATCTCAACAATAAAGAATTTGAAAAATTTCAAAAGGTAAACAACAATAAAGTCTAATAAGTGTACAAGAAACCCAGAGCATTAAAAAGCTAGAAACATATTAGTATATTTTGATCAACCTAATTTTAAATGAATGTTGAACTGAGCATGGTAGTGTAAACCTGTAATCCCCACACTTGGGAGACAGAGAAAAGAAAATTAGAAGTCCAAGTCTGCTACATAGTCATAGTGAATTTATACCCAGCCTGGGAATACATAAGTCCCTGACTCAAAAACCTAAGTAAATATAAGAATTAAAGTAAGTAATTAAAGTAAATAATTAAATGAGATAAAACAGAAGAAAGATTGAAAGCCTTACCCCAAATGGGCAGCTAAACTGTGGCTAAGCCCACTGAACTACATTTCCAGGGTCAACAATGGGTGAGAAAAATCTATCTCTGAATAGAAAGGCTTCTGATGTAGAACAATGCTACTTAGGAAGGGTGTTTAGGGACCACATAGAAGAACAGTCCCCCTAGCCTAGAATTTCAAGACTCATAGCCTGGAATTTCAGGAGCTGCCATAAACCTAAGAACTAGTTTTCTCACTTTACATCTTGCCTATGAAATTTAAATAGGAAATAATTCAATTGGTCCTGTTCATTCATTAGAGAAAAATTAGTGTTTTAACTCTTACAGATAACAGTTTTAAAGTCATCAAAGACAGGAAACTGAAATAAGGAACACTGTGTTGTATGTCCACTTCTACACCACCAACTGGTACTATTTTATCATTTAGGGATTTTAAAACTCTGGTATATATTGCTTTTACAAAGTTGGGATAAGTTACTTCGTTTTTTATAAGTTGGACAGGACAAGGAGAGATCCAGGAGAGTACAAGCTAGGTGTAGCTGTGTGTTTACATATTTCAGCTGGACTAATGTACACACACTTTGTACTGTGAAGGGTAAATAAAGTTGGCCTTCCTCAGTTCTCATTTCTGCCTTCAAGCTCAGCAGAGAGGATAAGAAGCAATTGTTCTATTTCTTCACCTTCAAGTGACATCACCCAGGCAGGATGGTGACAAATGTTTGAGGAATCTCACACAGTATCTGAAGGTGCTAATCTGTCTTCTCATAGAGCAGAGATATTCAGTCTGTGGTGACACATAGATGCCATCCTTCAGGGTGAAGGAAGCAAGGATGGATTAATTAGAAGATATGGAAGATACTACGATTCTAATTAATGTTGCCTACTTGACTTTGGGCAGAGAAAAGTTTACTTAAGCATGAGTCTGTCTGGGACACAGAATCTGGGATTGTGCTACTGAACTACTTGTCATCAATAAGAATCTAAGAAAATGACTCTACAAATTATATCTGCAGTCAGCTCTCGCCATTGTGACAACTTCCAGAAAATAGAGCTGGTGGGGTTTTTCCTCTTCCATATATATTTTCTTGTGGCTCCACCACACAAACCCTAAGAGAATTAGGACAGAATCACAAGAGTCTGAATACCTTCTTCCAGCACTGGAAGCTCAGGGCTTGTAGAAATTCTTGGTCACAATTTTTGACATTTTTTGGACAGCTAGCCTTGCTGTGTGGCTCTGTAGTCAGCCAGTCAACCTCCTACTCTCTAAGCCATGCTTATGCCAACGTGGTGGACTAATATTTTTTTTTTGTCTGTTTATACCTCTCCTCCACTATTTTGCTTGTCTCTCCTTTGTGTTTTGCAGCACTGAGAATTGAACCAAAGCCTGTGCTCTACATCCCCAGTCCTTTTTATCTGTATACTGAGAAGTCTTGCTAAGTTGTTCAAGCTGTAGCTCAGTAGCACAGACTGGATTTCACCTTGCTATATGTGCACATATATAGTCCAGGTAGGTTTTGAACTTGTAACCCATCTTTCTCAGCCTCCCAAGTAGTTGTAGTTCCAGAGACATGCAGTTATGACCAGTCTCATTTTCTCTCTCTCTCTCTTTTTTTTTTTTTTTTACTTTTAAGGACCACCAGTGTAGTAGCCTCTTTTTAGAACTTCCTTTTGACACTTTGATCCACCCCTACTGGTCATTCTTCATTTCTGCTCTAATGGGTTTGGCTTATAATCATGCCTGCTGTTCTTGTTTTTACACCACCCATTTGTACTCAGCTCAGGTCTTTGAAGGCAGAGGTTTGTATGTTTTATGTCTGCAACTTCAAAAGTGACACAACACTCAGATGTTGTCATTGCTGGATGAATATTTGAGAATGAATGCATTAGCATAAATAGGTTATTGGTTAGCAAAAAGCAAACAATGGCTGTTTCATATTATTTTCTATCTATCTAATCAACTGCCCCTTCTTTTATCCTGGTTGTACACCTGGTGATGTGATGGGCACATGGATACAAAACAGTAGGACAGTGTTTCTGGCATGACAAAGTTCGAAAACTTTTTTGATGGAGAATGACAAATAGTGAATGTCATGTTAATGTATTAAGTTTTTAAACAGATAAATATTCTAAAATGTAATCTTTTGCATGTGATTCAGTGTATGGTCACATTTTTAAAGATTATTGAGTAAAAATAAAGAAAGCAAATATAATTTATTCTTTCTACTCTTTCAATATGTGTTTAAACAGCAAATCTTTGCTTTACCATCAGAGATATAAATCTTGGGTGCTCTTACAGGGTATAGGGCATTCAAACTCTCCTTGTCCTGCCATGGGTAGCTGCTTCACAGTACACTTCACTGCCATGTACATAAATACACATGCATATGCATATATAAATAGATGCACACATACATAAAATACACATGAACAGATATACAGATACATGTCTTTACAGATTTGTAGAATTTACACATGTACACGTACAAACTCAAATATGCATGCGCACATACATATGTGTAAGCAAATGTACATGTATACATAAGCACACACAAGTGCACACATACAGATGTGCACATTTATATATGTATACACATACATGACTAAGCACATATACTCACATATATAAATACATACATATGTACACATAGATATGGAGTTGTGGCCTTTATCACTGTCAGCCCTGCTCTCTAGACCTCCAGAGTAGTAGCAGAGCATTAGTGTCTCCTCCACCACCTCAGCTATCTTCTCATAGACTGAGAGACTCAGCAGAACTTAACAGGAGAAATAGAAGAATGTTGTATGGCAAGCTTCGATTTCAGTACGTACCTATCTCTTAGGCTTGGGGTCAGTGTTTGGAGAATTGCTTCATGTTTCTCCATGTGATGCAAGCTACTAGTGACCTGAAATAGTCAACTGGCATTTTGTAAAGGTCAGAGGTCACAAAAGGATTTGTGCAGAGACAATGATTACTCCCAAAGGAAGAAACTTAGAGGCATATGGCCATAAGACTAGGGAGATGTCCAGAGATCAGTTGCCCAGTATGTGCTTCTAATCAGGAGGACAGTAGTCATCCAGAAACAGAGTAAGTGAAGTGAACCCAATAAACTCAATACTATTATGGAAGCAGGATACTTTTCTTGCACTGAGTTAAAATTACTACCCTAGGATGGCATGGAACCCTTAAGGTTTTTTAAAATTATCTTATTTTATGTTTTTTTTTCCATCGTAAGTTTTAAGATGATCGAAGATTGTCCAGGGTCCCATGGTTCCATGATGTGCTTACCAAGGGTGCTGGTCTTGAAGCTTCTACAGAAACGAAAGTCAACCCTGTTAGTAATCTGTTAAACTCTACCTGCAACAGCCAGGCATGCTCCTCCCCAGAGTTAGCCCACTATAAAAGGGGCTGCTTGGCCCCTCCTCTCTCTCTTGCTCCTCGACCCCGCGCACCTGCAGGTTGTTGTCTCCCCTCCCCCCTTCTCTTCCCCCTCTCTCCACGTGGTCATGGCCGGCCTCTACCCTCTTTACTCTTCTCTCTCCTGCTCTCCCACCCTCTTAATAAACCTCCCCTCGTGGAACCATCTAGTCTGATGTGATCTGTTCAAGCTGCGTGTGGAAATCCTTTTAAACCCTATTGTAGATGGTGTGTTGTTTCTTCTCTTTAGGGATATGGGAGCAGTTATTGGCTCTACCTACAAGGTACATAATTAGCAGATAAAGGATGTATAGGAGAGTCAGAAGAGGGTGGTGTGAAACCTCAACATGAGCTTAAAGAGTATATGCAATAGTATAGGTCAATCCCCAGTCCTTCTATGGCATTACCTTCACATAGTGTAATGTATCATCTTCTTTCCTATTAGTACAAGTTTAAATCATCTGATGATTCTGGATACCATTTTCCAAAGGTGTAGGATAAGTATACTTGAAACAGTCTGCAAATCAGGATATAGCAATCTATAAAAATTGACTTATGAAATGACAGTAAAGGTCAGTTTGGGCTTGATAAATATAGAGCATGCATTGGCCTATGGTTATGCAAGCTAGGTGTTAATTTTGAGAGCAGGAGAAATCTTTTTAGAACACATGTCCAGAGAAGGCCTCAGAATGAGCACAGCATAGAGCTATACCTTCATTATAACAATAGTTCTTGAAACTGTTGCATTCTTCTGTGAAGAATAAATAGCCCAGAAAGATGCCTCTATTCTAATCCTCAGAATCTGAAAACACTTTACCCAACAGACAACAGTGGGATTTACAGATGATGTGATGGTTAATCCTGATGAACAATCTGATGGGATGTAGAATCACTATGGAAGCAAGCCTCTGGGCCTATCTGTGGAGAAATGTCTAGACTAGATTAACTGTGGGAAGCATAATTCCATGCTTTTTACCATAAATGTGGGAAGAACCATTCCATGGACTGGGGAATTGATCTGAATAAAAAGGAGAAAGTGAGCTGAGCACCAGCATTCAATCCTGTTTCTTAACTGTGGATGCAGTGTGAACAGCTGTCTCATGTGCCAAGTCCTACATGGCAGCTGTGGAAGGGAATGTGTTATAGAGCCCTTGCCCCTGGAGCAGAGCAAGCAGGGTGTGCGCCTCCATGAGTGCTGATGGTTGCTAGATGTGAGGCTTATTTACATAATAACATATACAATTTACTTTAAGTTCCTCCACTGGGAAATATTCTTCCTGCCAAGGTTAATGACTCCATGATAATTAGAGACAGCATAAGTCTGGGAGGTAAGATGTTTAATGTTCTTAGCAAAGTGGTAAACACTATGGCCTTCAGGACATCCCTTATATCTGTTGGAAAGAACTCTAAAATAATGAGTTCAAGAATATATAATTTCTCAAGTATGCAAAATATAAGGATGAAATATGAATTATAGGAGCAGCTTTACAGACTTGAAAAAACGGAAGTAGCTCCATTATGAGCCAGCCTGTCAGAAAGATATTTAAAATGAAGATAAAGAGATTTGGCAAATGGTGATTGTTAGAGCAAGATCTCACCCAGCTAAGTTTATTGTTTGTGCTTAAAAAGGCAGGCAGATTGCTGAATTCAATAGTTTAGGCCGGGAAGAGAGTGAGTTTTGATGCAGGAGTGGTGGAAATGGTGATTTCAGAGCAAGACCTCATCCAGCTAGCTTATTGTCTGTGCTTTCAAAGGCAGACAGATCTCTGAATTCAATTGCTACATTAAAAAATGTACTTCCTGTCTTCTCTGGAAATCAATCTGGTGATTCCTCAGAAAATTGGAAATACCTCTACCCGAAAGACCCAGCTATATCACTCCTGGGCATATACTCAAAAGACGCTTAAGCATACCACAAGGCCATATGCTCCACTATGTTTATAATAGCCTTCTTCTTCCAGAAGCTGGAAGCAATCCAGATGTCCCTCAACCAAATAATGGATAAAGAAACTGTGGTTCATTTACATTGTGGAATACTATTTAGCTATCAAAAATGAGGACATTATGAATTTTGCAGGCAAATGGATGGAGCTAGAAAGTATCATCTTGAGTGAGATAACTCAGACCCAAAAGGATATGTGTGGTATGTACGCACTAATAATAAGTGGATATTATCCAAGAAGTGCAGAATACTCATGATACAACTCACAGACCATATGAAGTTTAACAAGAAGGAAGGCTCAATTGAGGGTGTTTTAATCCCACTTAGAAGAGGGAACAAAAAAAAATCATTGGATGCTGAG
>NW_021604565.1:247551-251522 GCF_004785775.1 Grammomys surdaster | reverse complement strand
GGGGAAGGGGAAGGGGAAGGGGAAGGGGAAGGGGAAGGGGAAGGGGACAGGGTCAGATATAGGGGTGGGAACAGGAGAGAAGCCCAGAGGACCAAGAAAATGAATGGAAATGTGAAGCTTCTGGGTTTTGGGGATGGGGAGGGATTCTCTAGAAGTCCCAGTGTCCTGGGATGTGAAAGACTCCTAGGACTCAATGGGGATAACTTTAGCAGAAATGCTCAATAGTAGGGGGAGGAAACCTTAAGAGACCACCTCAAATAGATAGACAGGGCCCCAAGTAAGGGATGGGTTACCAACTCACTGTCAAAATTTCTTACCCAGAATTGTTCATGTCTAAAAGAAATCCAGGGACAAAAATGGAGCATGTACTGAAGGAAAGGCTGTCTAATGAATGCCCCAGCTTGGGATCTATCTCATGGGTGGGCACCAAAGCCTGACACTATTACTGAGGCTGTATTGTGTTGATATAGGAGCCTAGCATAGCTCTCCTCTGAAAGGCTCTACCAGCAGTCGACTCAGATGTAGATTCATAGAGTCAACCATTAGACTGAGGTCAGGGATCCCTATGAAAGAGTTAGGGGATGGAACGAAGGAGCTGAAGTGAATGGCAAACCCATAGGAAGACCAACAGTCTCAACTAACCTGGACCCTTGGGAACTCCCAGAGACTAAGCCACCGACACCCCTGCCCAGCCTCCACCATCATCCCCTGAACATATGTAGCAGAGGACTGCCATGTCTGACCTCAGTTGGAGAGGATATGCCTAAGGTCCCAGGGAAGAGGGTGGGGGAAAGTACACACTCTCAGAGGCAAATGGGAGGAGGAATGTGAAAAAAAAATTGTGGGAAGGAGAACTGAGAGGGAGGGCAATGTCTAGAATGTAAATAAATAAAATAATTAATTAAAAATAGTAAAAAAATAAACTATGAAAGAAAATTATCAGGGGTCTAAGGTCATATAGTGCTGATTTGTGAGATATTCAAAAGGGAACCTGGGGTCAGATTGAGTTGATATGTAAATAAAAGACTGGGCTTTGGTTTACAGAGAGCTGAGCTATCTAAAGGACTACAGGACTGTCAGATTGTACTCCATGAGCCACTCCCAAACATCCCTTCTCAGGACCTCTTCTCTAAACTGAGGTTGATCCTTGGCACCCATGCTTCTGCTACCATGCTTTTCCCACTAAAATGAACTGTATCTCTTTAAACTTTGAGCCAAATTTACTTTTCCTGTTTTAATTGCTTTTTCAGATGTAAATAAAGATTAATACTTCGAGATACTAGAATGTCTCAGGTTATACAGATAGTCAATGCAACTAAAGGAATATTAAAAGCTGACAAGCTTTCCTTGTTATGGTTAGAGAAAAGTAGGTGAAGTTAGAAGAAGGCTCAGCTGTATCATGTGCCTTGAAGATGGAAAAGGCCAGGTATGAGCCAAAGAATGCTAGTGCTTTTGGATCTGGAGAAGCCAGAGAGACAGATGTAACCCTAGAACGAGCCAAGAAAATTATCTTGCTGATGAATGACTTCAGCACAAGAAGAGTCTTATGTGACTTCTGACCTACAGAACTGTAGGACAATAAAATAAATTTGCATTGTTTTACGGCATCAGGTTTGTTGTAAGTTGTTATGGAAGTAATAAGAAATTTGAGAAGGAATAAATTACAGGCCTAACCAATTTGAGTCTGGCTAGTATAACTAGGTTGGTTCTCATTTGAAGGTATAGTTCAGTTGTAAGGAATTAACCCTTGCCAAGTTAGAAACTTCCTCTGTTTTTGATGCTTTATCTAACTGTAGTCCAAGAAAAATGTTTCCACCCTTTTTTTGTTTGATTTGCTTATTTGGCATCATGTCTTCAAGCTCATTTGTGTTGTAACAGATACAAGAACTTCATTCCTTTTTACAGTTGAATAATATTCTGCCAGTTGTGTGTATGCATTCCTGTGTCCATTCCTCTGGTGACAGTTAGGTTGTTTACATCTTTCTACTATTGTGGATAATGCTCTTTGGATGTGTATCTAAAAGAAGAATTTTCATATCATTTGGCAGTTCCCCATTCAGCTTTTTGAGTGCCCATAAAATGATGACACAAGTGGCTGAACCACAAGCAATGTATGAGGAAACTGAGATTTTTTCATGTCTTTGTCAGTGTCACCTTAGTAGTTACTGATACTTTAGTCATTTCTTGTTATGTTTCACATAGGTGAACTTTGAATTTATAGCAGTTTGAAAACATTGAGTGCAATGGGGACCATCCACCTTGTCTATCACTCCTAATCTAAATTCTCACTGCCCTTCAATTTCCCTTGGTTCTGTACATGTTAAACTACTATTAGAGTCTTAATATTGCTCCCAATTACTTTCTGATCCTTGGTGTTCCAACTCTTGTCTTCTTTGGAAGAGCCAAGTCATCTAGGAGCGACCTGGAAAGAAAGACAGTATAGATGGAAGAAAGGAAGAAAGGTATGGTTTGTAACAGAGAACAAGGAAAGAGTATATGCAAGGAGTTACAGGATTGTAAAGGGGAACAAAGCATGGCAGAGAAGACAACATGGAAACATTCATAGAAAGGGACAGAGAAAATGAGTTATATGTGAAAGTCAGCTGGCCCAGAAGAGGCTTGGCTCAAAACCATTTTTACCATGACCTGTGGCTCCAAGACAGGAGAGAGTACATAGATTTGGAGTCTATCCATACTATTGGAAGAAAAATAACCATAGGGAGCTAGATCCTGAAAGCTTATTGTAGCCAGGAGCTACCTTCTACCAACCTCACATGCAAAGTTGGTCAGTTAATGGGCCCATGGATATGTTTGCTATTGAGATTTAGGAAAGCTAAATAAAACTATTCTACTAGTGTTAATTTTTTACAAGCAGATGGTCTTCATTAAAGTGGAATACTCCATATTTGGTTGACTGTTCCTGAGCAACAGAAAGGATGATTATATTATGGAAGAGCATTCCTCACCATCCCTATGCTTGACTTTCAAAGTAAAGTTTCCTGCCTCTCTTCTTCCTCTCTTTCTCCGTGCAGGTGATATGAGAGGACAACCTTGGGAGCTATTCCTCAGGAATTTCCCAGCTTATTTATTTTAGGTTCTTTGTGTGTGTGTGACAGAATCTCTCATACTTCTTGGATTTACTAGTATGCTAGGCTAGTTCGACATCAAGCCCCAAGAACCCACAATGCTGTGATTGCAACCATAAGACACAACTGATATTTTTTTAAATTATTATTTAATCATAGATTCTGGAGATTTGAACTCAAGTTCTTGTCCTTGTAAAGTAAACACTTCATCAGCTGATCTATATACCCAGTACTCAGTTATGCATATTTTAAAATCATTCTGTACATTCAGAAAACAAAAGCAACCATGCCATTTTTCAGTATTTTTATTTGTTTGCTTGTTTTACAAGATTATCACTATGAAGTTGCCCATACAAAAGGAAAGTATTGTGAATTGGTTCTAATGCTTTGTCTTATTTCAGCTTCCAAAAGCTGTACTTCCAGACCTGAACATCCCTGCCTCCAGCTGGCTCTGATTGATAATAACGAGTTGCTGTACAGCCAATGGCTGGACAAGGGGACAGTGTGGGACTTTTAGATTGAGCAGCAAGGGACTGAGAAAGAGGAGAATTGCCATGACTCAGAGGCAGAGGGATTTGGTTTAAGACTACAGGAGATAAACCACCCAGCAATGTAGGTGGAAAGGGAATGTGGCCCTATGAGGGGCTGCCCAGAAGGTAACAGGGCAAGAAAGATTAAATATAGATATAGAAGATGTTAAGCCAGGAATACCAGAGGGAAGTGTGTGCTAGCTGTGGAGCAATCTAGAAGTGCCCAACTATTGAGCTAGTTAAGGCACACTAAAGTTAGGGGACTTGTTGAATAAAGCATAGCTTACCTCCTGATAGAACCTCTCTCTTCTCTCTCTCTCTCTCTCTCTCTCTCTCTCTCTCTCTCTCTCTCTCT
>NW_021604565.1:222213-247541 GCF_004785775.1 Grammomys surdaster | reverse complement strand
TCTCTCTCTCTCTCTCTCTCTCTCTCTCTCTCTCTCTCTCTCTCTCTCTCTCTTTCTCTCTCTGTGTGTGTTCCATGCTGAGTGTCTTCTTCATTGTTTACCTTGTTTTTGGAGATAGGGTCTGTCATTGAACCTAGAGCTAACCATTGGGTCAGGTTGACTGTCCAGTGAGTGTCAGGGATCTGCCTGAAGTAGAAATTTTTTGGTTATGTCATGTGATGCACACTCATGAGGTAATTTGCTGAGGCAAGACTCATGAGGGGACATGTGATGTTTGGAGAGAATATAAATAGGACTCAGTGACAGTGACTGGTGCTTGCATAGATAGCTGTGCAGCTTTTTGTTGGTCTCAAATCTGTGCTGATCTTCCCATCATTGAGGGAGGCAGGGAAGAAAACTCTTGGCATTCTGAGTGGTCCTGCTCGCTTCTGCTGACTAGAACTGATTTGACAGTGGTCTGATAGTTTCTGGTGGACTATGCAGCTGCTGCTCACTCATTTGGTATCCTGACATTACTAAACTGGACTGTTGGTATCCTAACAACAAAGACTGGAATCACTCTAAAGAATTACTTCTAAATAGGTCCATATCCCCTTGTCCTATTTATCATCTTTCCTTTCCTACCTTTGAACAGTGGGCTAGGAGGGAGGTTGAGGTGAAGGCTTTGTAAATCCTTAATAAAATAGGTTTTGAAAAATATAAGCCTATGTCTGCCTGTTTCTGCTTCTGCAGAACTGGAGCTACAAATGCATGATGAGCATAGGTACTGAGTATCTTACCTGAGCTCCTCATGGTTGTATTGGAAACACTTCATCTACTGAACTATATTCTCAGTCCATGAATCCCCCCAAAAAAACTAATTTGGCATTAAAAATTATACTTGTAGAAGTGTATTAACTGACATAGAAAAGTAGTTAAACTTTTGGCTTTTTTTGTGTTCGTTCCTTTTTCTTCCACCTTTATTGTACCCTTTCACCCTCCTAACACTAGAAGAGGAAAAAAGGAGAGAGGAAAGGGGACATAATTATCATTAGACTACTTCCTGCTGATTAGAGGCATCAAGTACCTTGGGGAAAGTTTGATCTTGACCCTCAGGATTGTGGGGCCGTGAAAGGATAGCTTGGTTTTTGGCTGGGCATAGGCCTCAAACCCCCGACCCTGATGGGACTATGGCAGGTGTTTGGCCATGTCCCCAGAACACAGGCTCCTGACATATGGCCAAGATCACCATTGGCCTGTGCCTTGCAGTCACACATAGGGCAATGCAGCCCCTCCCAAAGAAGTGTCACCTAACACAGGTAGAGGGCGTGACTACAGGTCTCTTCAAGAGATTTCCATATTAATGAGATACCTAAAGGCCAGAGGGCATAGCTAATTAAGTGATCCTCCTCCCTCTCTCCCTCCCTATTTAGGTCAGGCCCACCCTGACCTAAGTGGGGGTGCATCCAGACCATCTATCATCCACCATGTCAATAAAGCTCTTGGAACCTTAGACTTCCTTGTGTCATTGGGGCCCACTGTGAGTAAGCACAGAGAAGGTCTCAACTATTGAGCCATTGCACCTAATCTCCCATGGAGAGCATCTCTGCATTTCCTCTGGGCCCACATCTTCAAAGGAGCAGCAGCCTTACAACCAAACAAGTATAACAAGCAAGCACTTCCTGTGGGGTGCGGCCCCAGAGCTCTCTCTTCCCACCTCATCTCCCTTGGTGTGTGGGCCGCCCGCTTGCCCACCTGCTCCTGATCTCTGTTCTGCCGGGCCTCCCAGCGGCGACCCCCAGAATTTGTCCCAGGCCGTCTTCAGACCACTCAAGAGCCCTGCACAGCCCATGGAACAAGACTGAGTGAGAACTCCCCCTGCCAGGTGGGGCCCTGTAGCACCTGCCCAGTGCTGTGTGCAGAACCAACTCAGTCAAATTCCCGTGCTTCTGCCACTCTGAGCCGTGATAGACCCACCAAGCAACAGAGATCCATACTAGCAAGCCCAAGTGTGGCGCATGAGCCATCAGTTTTTCTCCAAAAGGATATCTAATTTCTTCTTCTTTTTTTTCTTTTCACATGTGACTACTTGACAAATCACAATAACCCCCAACCAATAGTAACTAACCATTAACCATACACCCCTATGGAGCTCTAGCATTTATATATCTTCTGAAAAATCCACAGAATTCCAAATGTCACACACGTGCAGAAACTATCTGCAGCTGGCAAAACCATGCTCCTGTTAGAGCACAAGACAAATCATAGTCACCTTCTTTGAAGCAGCCCTATATCCCTAATCTATATCCCTAATCTGAAGGGGAAGTTTCTAGCTTCTTTGGAAAGTTGGTTATGTCAAATGATGTTTTGCTGGGGCATACATGTGAAAGAATGTCTTGCTAAAGTAGACATGTGAAAGAATGTTTTCCTGAAGCAGACAAGATGAAAGGAGGTTTTGCTGGAACAGATATGAGAAAGAATGTTTTCCTAGGGACAGACACAGATGAAAGTATGCTTTGGTATAGTGGACACCGGAAAGGACATGTGATAGAGTATTAATATGACCCCAAAGATGGAGCATTGATTTGGTTTGCTCTGTCTCACTATTCTTTGCTAACAACATACATGTATTGGTTAGACTTACATAGTGTTGTTGATCTCCACTAGTAGTGACATCAGAGAGAAACTCCACAAAGAACTGATCCTGAGGTTCCTGCAGTAGCTTGTCTCTTATGAGGCCTTGCCTTGGAATGACTGGTGAGCCTTGTGGTTTCTTCAGGATTAAACTACAGCAGCTGGTTCCTGTATGTGGTGTCTGTCTGCAGAAAAGACTGGTCTATAGCTGCTGATTCATTTTTGGTGTTTGATATGAGACTGAACTGCTGACGAAGATTGAGCTTGCCCCCAAAGAACTATTGCTAAATAGAGCCACTTTACCCATATCCTAATAACTTTTCTCTTCTCCTACCTCTGATGGGTGATGAGTTAGAGAAGAGGTTGAGAGTTTACTAAAATAGGATGCAAAAATTTATGTTTACATCATCCCTGGGGTTAGAATGAACCCATATATCCACATTTCTGTTTTTTTAAGAAATCAAAATTCTTACTATTTAGAATATTATTCATAAATTAGTGACAAAGCAAGTAATTTACACAAGAATAAGCCAAAGTGCATTGCTTGAAACTGAAAATGGACCCCCAGACAGAGTTAATAAATTAACAGACTGGCAAGCCAAGGATGGGTAAGATTCTGCACAGAGCCTTACCAACCTAAGACAGAAATGGATTGCTTTTGATAATGCATATTCCACAACAAGTAAGGAAGGCATTCTTATCAGAATGACTTGAGATAGGCTCAGTTTTGTTTATGACATAAAAAAGGGGGAGAGGTGGAGAGCTTTTGGGGCTGCTTGGCAAGAATCTGACATGGGCCAAGGACAAGGAAATGGGCTGCTGGAAAGAAATACAACATTGGCCAAGGACAAGGAAGTGGGCTTCAGGCAGTAATCTGACATTAGACTAGAACAAAGAAGTAGTTTCAGGTAGGAATCTAAATATTAGGATAGAATAAAGAAGTAATTTCAGACAGGAATCTAAATTTTAAGCTAGAACAAGGAAGTAGGCTTCAGACATGAAAATGACTTTGGTCCTAGGACAGGGAAGTAGGCTCAGATATTTTGGTCATCCTGATAAGCCTTTAGAAACAGTGATTATGGGAGTGTTTACGGAACTTTATTTATTGCCTTGCTTGTTCCTTGACTATATGCATCTATTGTATTGTTAGTTCCTCAACCTAGAACTGATCTTAACACTTGCATGTAATTAAAATGGTATATAAGCAAAACAGAGGATGGGGGATGGAATAAGGGTTTTCTAGGGAGGGGGAATGGGGAAAAGGGATGGCATCTAAAATGTAAATAAATAAAATATTCAATAAAAAGAATAAAGTAATAATATATAACATCCCTATAGTCTTATCAGTCTATACAATACAGTTGCACACTTAGCTCTCTACATCTTGCTTCACTCATATATTGTCTACATCTTTTCTTTTTTGTTTTATGTATATGTGTGAGCACCTAAATATGTCTGTATACCTTGTATATACAGTACCCAGAGAAAAATGTTGGATCTGAAATTAAAGATGATGTGAGCAAGTATATGGGTTCTAGGACTGAATCTAAGTCCTCTGGAAGAGCAGCCAATGCTCTTTCATAACTTTTGAGTCATCTCTCCAGCTTCCTCTGTATGTATCTTTAAACCCACTATACATATAAGTTTATAAACTTTTGCAATACAATAAAGAATAATCTTGTGTTGATTATTTGGGGTAGGAAAATTTAAGGAATTTTTATGTTGTTGTTACATTTTTAAGTTAAAGTATACATGTTTTAACTGGGCTGTGAGAAGCTGTGGAGCCTTAAATTTCTTATAATGAAATCAAGATAATACTTAGACATAATTTGAAGGACAGCTGTGATGATCAGAGGAGTCATGCTTGGTGTGAAACCAATGGAGTATTCCTGACTTTACTCAGGTATTATTTATCAAGCAGATAGCATTTGGAATGCAGCCACAGTTGACTCTTCATAAATATTAAGCTATTAATTCCTTTAATTAATGTCTTCATATTAACAAGTTTGTAAATTAGTTGATTTCATAACGTCTAATTTAAAGATGTAGAGATCATGAGTTTGAGAAGTTAATTAAGTTCAAAGTTAACAGACACCACCACAGAAGGATATGGTACATTCATAATTACAGCAAATGGAAGGCAGGAGGATTGGCCTATAAATGATGAGATTAATTCTTAGAAACAAATCAAAATGAAGACAAGACACACTCTGAGAGCCTAGATTTCAATGGGGATTTTTACATTCAAGAATTCATGTTCTCAAACAAGGTTTCTCTCTTATCTATTAAGCAGTTAATTTCACTCCTACCATATGCCAGGCATTATCATAGGCATTTGGGTGTTAGAGATGATGATGTCTCTACTTTTGAGAAAGTGTTGGTTTTGTCATGAAAATATTTATGAACAAACAATCCTAATGTGTGTAACGGAACGTTCTGATTTTAAGGTCCTATTCTCTAATTAGTTCTTGATTTGTCAGTAAAGAAAGCCATGGACCAATTGTTGGGCAGACAGTAGAGATAGGACTATCAGGTCACTGGAGGCAGGCTGAGGACATAGAGAAGGAGCAGAGATTTTGTGATGCTTTGGAACTAGGGGAACACTACAGGCATGTGATGTCTCAGGAGAGACAGAGCCTGAGGCCGATATGACATGGGTAGTCATGGATCTTTGGCCAGGGCCGGATGGAATTAGCCAGTAAGTTTAAAGCAGGTGGAAAAGACTGAGTTAAGAACTTGATAAGGGTATGCTTTTCCAGACAGGAGATAGTAGTGGGTAAAGGATAAAATAAAAACTAAACATAGTTTATAAATAAAATTAACTTACTCCACAAGTATTTGGGGCTTAATTTTAATAAATTAATTAATTATGAAAACTTTCACATATTTTGTTAACTATTGACAAGAATTTCTGAATGCCCCCAAAACATTTGTTTCCAAAATATTATAGAACTTTGATGGACTTGTGGTTCCCACAATACAAGAGCTCAGGAGGATGAGTCTAGAGGATCTCCTGATTCAAATCTTCCTTTGGGTACATAGTTCAAGGCCAGCCTGCATATGAGGCCCTGTCATAAAACTAACACCAAAGTATATAAAATTTTAGCAAAATTTGACAAGTTAACAGTAAAACCAGCACACAAAATTTAAAATTCCTGTTAAAAAATTTAAAACTTTTTTTTTAGAGGCAAGTTCTGATGTATTGTTATTTTGATGATATGATTGGATTTGAACTTTGTATAGCTAAAGATTACCTTGAACTGCTGATTCTCTTGCTTCTTGTTTCTTGCTCTTGATTCTCTTATTTTGGTATGTATGGTGCTAGAGATTAAAGCCAGTGCTTCATGTATGTTAGACAAACAGTGGAGCTACTTCTTAACACCCAAATTTACTTTTCATACACAGTAGTGTATTTTAAAAGGTAAAATATAAGATGAACAATGAAAAACTTATAGGCATTATCTAAAAATGAAATTCTACTTCATTTAAAAATTGAATCATTTCATTCAATATTTTCATAAAAGAAAATGATTCCCAACTGTAGCAAGCAAGCTATGTTCATTTAGAGACCAAATGGATTAATGTATCACATATTAATTCTAGCCCACCTAATATTCAAGTACAAGGATTAGGGCGAGTTGTTTAAAATTGCACAATATTCCTTAGCTGTCATGTGTAGTTGCTTTAAATATTCACTGATTTATGAAAAGTCTTGGAACAAGAAATCTGGGCACATAAGCAAATAAGAAAGTGCATATTCACCTCTCTACTGGGAATACAAGTTTGTTTTATAAAAATCTATTTGCAAATTACAGCTTGCACGTGTGCCAACAAACAAGAGTGGTGACTGTGGGTGTAATCTTGCTCAACAACTCTTACTGTGTGGGGCCGCAAAGGGATGGCTTGGTCTCCCCAGTATAGCACTGGGTCTGAGATAGCCGGGGACCCAACAGGGACATAGTCTGTCAGGGATGGCACTTATCTCCCCATGCTCCCAGATTCCAGACAACCCCCACATGTGGCCTACATACATACCCACTAGCCTGCACCTTGCAGACAGGTTTGGCTCAAAGTAGCCCCTCCCAGAGAGGTTTTGCATCACCTTTCAGATAGAGGGCATGACTAACAGAGATTTCCATATTCACGAGTTATTTAAAGGCCAGGGGGCATAGCTAATTAAGCTATTCCTCCCCAGTCCCTCCTTTTTCCCACTCCCTATTTAGGCCAGCTCTCCCTGACTTTTAGGGGAGCGTACATCCAGGTCCAACTATCATGCCATGAACAATAAACTACTCCTTGGAAACCCAGTCCACGTGTCTTTTGGGGCCTGCTGCCACCAAGCCTCCAGCCTTTTGGAGCTTCAGACTTTCTCCTGTATGTGGGACCTGCCTGCGTAGAAGCTCTGCCTGTGCCCCAGTCCTGGGATGCCGTGTGGTCCTGGGGCCACCCTGCACGAGTTTTTCCCACATTACTCCAAGTCCTCTCCCATTCCCTAGCCTAGTCAGTCTTTAGCATCCGTGTTGGTGTAACCCAGAAGCCTTTGTGTCATTCAGTCACAGTTGCCTTTTACTTTTAGAACACATGTCTAGAGAAGTAGAGAGATATTTTATTGGATAGGATCATGTTAGTCACCACAGCTGATATTCAGGTCTGATGTGCTGGTCTGAGTGTCTGATGCTGAGAGACAGACATCATATGTATTTCAGTAAATTTATTTTTGTTTATTTTTTATGCTGCATTAAGGACTCAAAATGTAATACACAGTCTGGAACTCTCTTTGCTTGAACGTGAAGGTCTATGTAACTATAACCTGTAGCAATAAGGGCTTCTTTTGGTTGAAGTAGGTATTTGTTTAGTCTTGAAAGAGATAGACATCATGAAATCTGTTACTGGGGTAGTGAAAGACATCATGATATGTGGTAGTGTAGCTTGTTCAGAGACTACAAACATGGCTAGAAATATGGACACTTGAGCTAAGTAGTTAAAAATGAGTCTAGAATCTTAGGTTGGAACACATGCTAGGTCTTAAGGGAGAATTTTAAGAAACTTTGAATTTGTTTCACAACAAGGAGGAAGTGAAAGGTTTTTATACAAAGTCGGTATTTAAAATGTGCTTTGTATGCATGGCATAGTTAAGAGCCTATAGCAATAGAAGCAGATGGATGAGTTGGTGGGGAATAATGGACTTGGAGAGGCAGTGACTTCTTTCCCTAGTGATGATGTAGATGCCAGAAAAATGGAGAAAGATTTTGAGAGGGATATAGGTTGACGGAGAAGTCTGGATATATAGGTGAGCTGGGATGTTGTAAGTGCTAGACTTCCTAATACAGTGAGAAGTGTTTCTGGTTTTTTGTTTGTTTCTTTGATATCTATGACATTTTAAACCCCACTATAGCTTCCTTTGTTTAACTGAGCTCATTTGTATGAAGTGTTTTAATACTTTGAGTTACTAACTAGTCACATTCTTATAATGGAAAGATTGATCTCCCCCCAAGAGCATTGGTACAGGAAGGTTCTCAGTGAGGCTAGTCTGATGCTGTCTCTTTACCATATGAGTTGTTCCCTGGCTGCTGTCTCCTTGGGTCACAGTTCATCCCAGGTGCATTAGGTCACAAGGATCTGGATTAGCACACATACTAGCCATTAGCTAGTATTTGTGTGTGTGTGTGTGTGTGTGTGTGTGTGTGTGTGTACATAAATAAAATATGGCCTCCAGTTGCCTTTGGTATGATTCTTGTTTATTTTGCCCAAGGGGAATATTGCAATTTTTTTTCAATGCTTTAGATGGATGGTGATAGTACAGAATGATGTTTTTGTCAAAGTGATGAATCTGATTTAACTTAAAATAACTACTGTGTTGTTTTTCTTTGCTTCATTTGAACCTGTGTAACCTTTCAAAACTGATTGGGAACAGATTTACCAAAACATAGCCTGAACTTGTCTTGGGAATTTGGCTGGGGTGTTTGTGTGTCATATTTTCTTGTCTCGTTAAAAGTCCTTCTTATTCATACTTATTATATGTATGGTCTCTTTACAACTTGGACAAATGAACCATAATCCAAATTCAATTATGATGGTTTCTAAAAATGGTGCCTTAAATGAAGGGTGTGAGAAGACAAACTTTGACAAGTAGGACTCCACATCTGGCCAACCCAACCAGTGCTTGTGCTCTGGCTCCAGTATCTGTTTCTGTATAGTTATAGACTTAATTTTTTTGCCTGTTTGTCTGTGCAGTATGCATGCATGTATATATGTGTATGTGAATGCTTGAATTGTAGAGGCATATGTGTGTATGCACATGTGTAAGTGGAGGCCTGTTTATCTTTGTGGTTATCTTTGTGGTTATTCTCCACTATATTGAGGCATGGTTTCTCACTAGATCAAGAGCTATCTAGCCAGTTTGCTCAAGGGATATCTCTCTGCCTTCTGAATGTTGGGACCATGGATGGTCATTACATCTGTCATGGGAATGCGCACCCTAGTCTTCGTATACATACCACACTGAGACATCTCCTCAGCCCTAGAAATTATTTATTGCATATTGAAAGATGAATTCTCTTCATCTTAGTCAATTAGATTTATCTATTCTTTTGGTACACTTCTCATTTCAAGAGAGGAGACAAGAGTATATCATCTAGATCAATAGTTTTTAACTGCTGTGTTGTGACTCTTTTGGGGATCAAATGACCATTTCATAGGGGTCACCTAAGACCATAAGAAAACACAGACAGTTACATTCCTAATGCAGAATTAGGAAAGTTGAGATCAACTGATCTAGATTCTCCCATTGTGGTGAAGCAACAGTTGTTAATCTGCTGACTTTATCCTGAAAGGCAAGATGATCTGAAGCTCACATCCTGGTGGAAGCACATGGTAGGACATATAGCAGAGAAAACTGAAGTTTAAATAAACCATTTTTTTCCCAAGGCCTTTCTGGGAGGCCAATGGAATTTGGCATAAAGATTAACTGCCAAATATTTTAAAATAACAGGTGTTCCTTGTATAATGTTCAGTATTTAACCCAAAGTCATTAAGCAAAGAGGGCACAGAAGACAAGTTAGTGAAATTCTCACATAATCCCCGGACTTCTCTGTGTCTGTCAATGGCTGATATATAAGCTTCTTTAAAGAAGCATGGGGAAAACCCATGAAGGAACAGTAAGGAGTCTTCCTGGGGGTACTAAGCTCACAGAGAGCAGATTGGTGCCCTTAGTGTGTCACCTGTCACATTTTTATCCTTCCCATCATAAATCCTGGGCTCTAGTTTCCCCTTAAAAGAACAAAACATACATTATAGAGTCAAGTAATTTCTAGGTCCTTCCTAAGAGACTTATTTTAAAATTGCTTATTTTCCAGAAAATATTAAAATATAGTCACTGAGAATTCTTTAAATATGTGTTTCTCAAAATAAGTTAATGTTCCAATCTCTTCGATTCTCAGGATGATGACTTTAGAATCAAAATGGAATTACTGGGGTGTGGAATTGGCATTATTATGACTGTGAAGTACTTGTCACACAAACATGAGGATTTGAATTCAGATCTTCAGCAACCACATGAGAGCTGGATATGGCAGCTTTTTTTTTTTTTTTCAGTTAACATCGGCACTGGGGAGACAGAGACAGGAGAACCTTGGTCAGTCAGTCTAGTCAACTGATTGAGCCCCAGGTTCAATAAAGACCTGTCTCAATAAAACACAGAAAAAATTAGGAATACAGCTGATATTGGCCTCTGACCTACAAATATATCTGACCCAGTGCTCAAGTCACTTTGAAATATGTGCCTTCAGCAGAAGCTATGCTCTTCACTCAACAAATTAACTTAAAAGATACACAGATGCAGCTAAAACCCTGGATGGAAAAATGTGCAATATGTAGTACATAAACAGACAGACAGACAGACAGACAGACAGACAGATACACACACACACAAACACACACACACAGACACACACACACACGCACGCACGCACGCACGCACGCACTCATGCACACATGCATGCGTACACACACACACCATACATATACAAGAAATCTGCAACAGCCAGAAATTCTCCAAGATATTTCTGTCACCAATCAATTGCACTGGTTTACAATCAGGCCACCATGTCTGTATTTTTCATATGGGTTTTTGGGATTGAACTAGAGTCTTTGTACTTGAGTGGCAAGCACTTTCTGTTTTAAAACAAAGACCATCCTTACAAGCTTGTCAGTTATAATGGTGGCAGAAAACTTTGGCATTACTAATGTTTGTGGGGAAAGTGGAAATAATGTCCAGAAGCACCAGCTTGTTGTATCAAAAGGCACCATTTATTTATTTATTTATTTACTTATTTATTTATTTATTTTATTTATTCATCCATTCATTTAATTTTGTAATCAGAGAACACACAGATGAAAGGAAGGTGGTACTAACACATAAGCACTAAATCCAGAGGCCAATTCAAATAAATGTGTCAGTGTTTTGTCCCTGGCTACTCTTAGCTTACATTTGAGACAAAACACTCAATTAAAGTCATTTAAAATTCATGACTGTAAATGGAGGAGAAATCTAACAGTTTTAAATAAATGCACAATAGACAAGAAGAAGAGATAAAGCCTTTTTATTGGTTCGTGTAAAATGAAGAGAACAGAAAGAGAACAAATCACTTAGTTGCAATTATGAAACATTCCACAAAAAAGGTGGCTTTAAGCACAAATGCACATTTAAAGATTAAAGTAGGCAAGCTTATGGATTATTTGCATTAAGCATCAAGGATTAAAATGAATGCTTTTTATGGATTCAATTGATTAAATTCACAGGTATACTGTTTTAGCATTGAAATAACTCTAAAAATGATCGATTTACTGGGTGCTGCTACATAGGGGTCAGGTCCTTATTGAGGACTCTTTGCTGGGACTCAAAATGAGGCTCTGACTGTTCTGCCCTTTAGGGGCTGGGGTGGACGGTGGTTGCTCAGAATTGGAACTGCAGGCTCTCCCTCTGCACTTGACAGAAGACCACGAAGCTGGGCCAGCTGTGGGGGTAGACATTAAAAAGATGAAAAGATGTTAAAGTTCCAGAAAACACTTTGTTTCCACTGAAGTTAACGCACTGTTGCATAGAAAACCACCAGGGACAGAGGTAGTTTTCTTAGTGGGAGAGTGGGAGGCCTTGCTCATTTTCCTGTCTCTGCACCAGGTACTTTGTCTAAATGAGGGATACTTAGCTCTGTCAGAACTCCGGCTTTCTCATGTCAGCTCAGTTCCCTTAATTCAACATAGCATCTCCTTCTTGGGATGGTTGTAAGATTCAATGTGTTAATCCATGCGAAGGGCCTGTACTAGTGCTCCCTGAAAAGTGGCTCTGCTTAACACACATCAGTTAACAACAGGTCATAATGTTGTGAGACACAACAGGAAAGTAGCTGCTTCACCAACTAGCCCCAGTATCTGTTAGGAACTATGAAGGTACTTTGTTAGATATTTAGAGACCTTAGCTGAGAAAAACCAAAACTATTCTGTCACCGTGTAGTTAGGCCACCCAAGAGATATGGTGGAAGTTCTAAGGAGTGTTCACTGTTTCAGACATTCTCTGCTACCTAACATGTTTTGTCTTTTCTTCATAGAGAACAGCAGGAATTCAAAATCTCATACATTTGTTTTATGTATACAGTAAAAAGTTATTGCATAGACTTTTATTATTATTATTTATTATTACTATTATTTTAAACTCAGAGATCTTTAAGAAACAAATCCGATTCGATTGATACCTGCTCTGGGCTTAGACTGATGCTATCCTTGAGGATCACCCAGGTCACACTTTCATGAAGAGGAGGGTGAGTCAGAGAGCCAAAGTAGGTCCAGTAATCCAGAGATGAAGGAAGGAGACTGGATGGGTCAAAATTTGTGAATGGCGCTCGTTTTCCCTGAAAACAAAAGCAGTAAATATGATGGTGTAGAATTTATATGCCCTCATATATGTTATCTAGACATTTTAGCTGCATTAAATTGATTTTTCTACTATACTTGTTTCATGACTGAGATGTTTATATATATTAGCAATGCAAATGACAGAAAAATACTGTATGAATGTTTTGGACATTAATCTTCTCTTGTTTGGTGGATGGAAAGTAAAGGCTAAAACTTTTCTGTAATTCATATTTATCAATAGACACTTAACTTTCAATAGGAAACATTTTAATTTGTTTAGAAATGATTCTGTGTCTTGTTCTAGAGGCAAACACATTCACCAATTAGGCTATGTTTTACTCTTACTTATTCCCATGAATTTTCCTGATTGGTTTGTACTTATACATGGAAAATGAAGTTTTATTTGTATGTTATTTTTTATATGACCAGTTCTACCCAGCTTTTGTATTAATTTCATTTTTATTTGACTCTTTTGAATTTTTTCAAGTAAATGCATTTAACATACCATCTGCACATAGAGATTTTTGTCTTTGCTTTCCCAGTACTTAGCTTACTATTTTGTTTTTGTTGAATGCTTAAAATTCTAATCATAATGTTAATTGTGACTGTGGTATAAACTGCACTGTCCTTCTTGATTGCCAATAGAACAGCTTCAGTTGGAGAAGCTGATGGTATGAATTTTTCTCTTTTATTGGCTAATATAGCACATCTACTAAAAGATGTTCTAACACTACACCATCTACATGCTTCTAGAACTCTACTTCAAAAATATGAAAAGTATCAATATACTGTTGCAAATGATTGGCTTTAATTTTCAGAGTTATTTCAGCGATTTTACTAGAAAAGCCTATGCTGCAAATTTCCTTTTTCAATCTTCTTCACCCGGTTTATGTACCACGTTTCTGTCTGTCTCCTCACCTGGGCAACTGTTTAGTTGATATTACATGATTGCGCCTTCTTCTTCTTCTTCTTTTTTTGTAACGTATTAGTTTTTGCATGCTTACCTGTGTGTGGATTTGATTGCATGTGTGTATATGTACTCATTCATATGAGCATGCAGGCATATGTGCAGGTGTGTGAGTATGCATGTAAAGACCTGAGGTTGGTGGCTGGACTCTTTGATTGCTCTTTGTAGTATTTTGTATTTATTTGTCATTTTCTTTCTTGTGTTTATTTCCTGCATTTATCCCCACTACTTCCTTCTACTTTTATTTTTATATATTTTTGATATTCTGGAGTAGTGTTTTAAAATATTCCATTTCTCACTTTATAATATATATAAATATGTATAACGCAAAGTTTATTATTTTATGAACTCAGCACAAAATAAACTTATTTTACATAAAGTTAGAATAGCTTTCCACATTGTGAAAGAAAATGACAAATTACCTTGACCTTTGGTCTAGGATTCAGTGTTAAAACAGTGATGCTAAGGATGGGCGTTTCAGAAAATCCTTTCAGGGTTCTGAGTTTAGTACAGAATCACAGTTCTCAAATAGGTGTCTTCCTGCCCATATTTTTGCATTACTAAAGAAATCAACATTTTTTTTCTCATGGAACAGAAAGCTTTAACTAGAGTGTGATCAGTCTTTTACAGATCTAAAAATGATTGAGTAATGTGCTTTGCTGAAAGGAACAAGCTTCATGTAAACAAGGCAAAGCCAACTCTTGCCTCAGGTTCCTTGGTGCAAGCAACAGTTCTGTGGTACCTTGTGGTTGGTAGTTCTACACGTCTTGATGCCTTCTGTTCCTAACAGGCAACTGAATGTTTCCTGTATCTCTGTGCGTTGTTCTCAGAATTAAATTAGCTTTCTTAGCTTATTTACCTTAGTTTTAACTGAGTTTAGGGCATCAAGTACTTTCTGTAGGTTTGAGTTGGCTGGACCAACCTGAAGAATAAAAGGAAAAAGAAAGAAAGTATGAGATAGAGATTGTGATTTAGAAAATACTCTTTAGTTAAAATTTAATTTTTCAATTAACATCAGTAACTGAAGAGAGGAAGATGGGATTTTGTTCTGCTCCAAAAGAGGATTTTTTGAGGTATGTACCTTTATGGGATCTTGTACTCTGTAAATTTCTCATCAGGTATAAAAAAATGTAGTAAGCTGAAAACATGGCTAAATTTAATGGTGAATGAGAAGATGAAAGTTACATAAGAAAAACTCTACAAGGTTATCAAAACTATGATAAAAAACTACATCTTCACTTTTACCTGTTGTTAGTTATACCTAACTCATTTTTGTCATATTCTAAATAAATGTTTAACAAAAGTCACCTCTAAATACTGTAATCCCAAAAGGCATGTAGTCACCCAGGCTCATCCAGTTGGATGATGACTTTTATTAGAGCATCTTTTCAATTATAATATAAATTTTAATGATAAATTTCAGGACATCTACCATTTTAAAAATCAAGAGACAGAGTTTTTCAAATACCCATAGCTCACCTTCATCAAAACTCCAATGATTGCCAGCCCATCAGCCTTTGAGATGGCTTCAGCAGCACTGGAGTACTTTGCAGAATTCCAGTGAACTAAGTGAAGCTGGAAGAGGCAACATGTAAATAATTTGTTATGTGTACTGATGCAAAGGAAAAGATGCACTATGAGTTGCATGCAAATGTGTTATGTTTGAAGATATATCTTGGCACAGGTAGATATAATTCACATGAACAGTAATCAGGTGAGTAACTAACTTTAGGATAAAAGGTGAAATCATTTTCTCTCACATGAGATAACTTTGTAAGAAGCTCTTTGGAAACTTCGGCATATCAATGTCCTTCCCTGGATCCTCTCAGTCAAATTCTGCAACCAAAACTCTTGGTGGAATTTTAGGCTTGTCCATCAGTGTTTACCTGAATGTGTTCCCAGTATTGTTTTGTTATCTCCATGTGCGTGTCTAACAGAAGTCTGAAGAGTCATATGGCCAAAGAAAGGCTCAGCTTCTCATGCTACATCTGTCATTTTCTCCTCTTAGAAAGGAACACTATATACCTAAGTGCTTAATCAAAAAGTGCCACAGGTATTATAAATCTGATAATGTACACATTTATCAGCCTCCATGCTTAGCAGAGTATACCTTCTAATTTGTTCATACCTTGGGTTTTTTGTATTAGCTGCTGATTTCCTGGGATTTCCTTCTTCTGTCTCTACTGAACTCAAATGCCATGCCTCAAATAAATTGATTACCCAATATAAAGTGACCGCATAACTCAAATCTATTCTTTTCACACTATTTATCTGATCCCTTCTTTCTCTCTAGACCTTGTCTTTTATTCTTCTCTTCCCTCTCTTCTTTTAAAATCATTTCTTTCTTCTACAAAATACAGATTCTGACTCAACTCCTCTAAAAGTAAATATTTACTATATTATAAAGACTCAATAAGTAGTTGTTGAATAAAAAAGAGAGCAATTAGAACACTCCTTTTAATAGAGACCACACTCCAGTCCTAATTAAAGTGTTTTTTCATTGTCAACTACTCTCTCACTTGGTGACAATTCTATGTGAACACCCACACTGCCATTTGGTACTATTTACTCAATCCCTGGCATTGATTCACATGCTTTCCCTTCTGCAGAAGTGATGGTTTGAAGCATTTATGATGTAGAAGCTGGCCTAAGTGCCTTGTGAGTATTCTCTCAGTAAATGTACAAGGGCATTAATGCTATAGTACCCAATTCTATAAATTAGAAGAGTTATACTGCCGATAAGTGGCTCAAATTTGACTCCATGAAGGTCAAGGGAGGAGCCTGCACCTGTCACTCATTATCTGCACTACCTCTTGAACCTTCTGTGTAGCCCACACTGGTTTTTGAGATGGACAGTAAATAACACATTGAACTTTGTGACTAAATATTTCTTATCATTGATTTAGATTATTTTTTAATCCACTTCGTTGCGTAAATATAATCTCTGATTTGGATTCCATGAATACTCACAGGTGTTCTTCCTAAAACATAATATTTAGGCTTTCATTCCACTTTAGTCCAACTGCAGTTTTGCAGAGGGGAAACTAGGAAAGAGTTTTAATAGACTTCTGCAACACTGAAAGGCATTGTCTAACCTTAAAAAAATACAACAAAACAAGTTGTATCTGTATTTAATCCACCAGCATCTAATTTTATCACAATAAACTGCGTATATTTTATAACCTGTTCTATTAAAAATCTCTCTTACATAGTTACTTCCATTGGTACTTCAGATACAACCATAATGTATTAATTGAAACATTTTTAATAAAAATAGAAACAACAAAACTTACAGTGGAATATAATAAGCAGATATTATAATTTTTCATCAAAAATACTAGTTAAACAAATTCTGATATTCAAGTTTAAACAAATTGAAGTACTAAGAAGTTATTTTTGAAAGAGGCGGAATTAAATCTTCTGACTTGGAGACTAATGATATATAAGTGTAAAAATAAAGCTTCAAAGTCATATATTACTTTTAATAAATTAAAACTAAAAAAGCCATTGTGTCTATATGTAATCCTAGTTATGCACACACATTATACATTCATACAAATCAGTGAATATTTTATCATTTTATCTCCACCAAAGGTGAAACTTTTTAGTTTGATGTACATGTGTTTAGTTTTTCAAAAGATATGTACATGTACATATTCCTCCTTTGCAACTGTTAAAGCCCAGCTCTGTGATTAAAGTTCAGAATTTTCTACAATGTCATGCCAGTGTTCTTGCCTGTACACATACATGCTACTGGTAAATTTGGGAAGTTAAGCAAATAGAGCTAGGTGGCATTTCCAATATGGTGTGCTGTGTTTGATTTAGTGGATTTAGGCATCCATATAAAGACCACTGTGGTCTCCCCTTTCAAGCATTCTGATAGTAGCTTTTGTAATATTGGAGATGTTTCTCAGGCACTCTCATGAACTATCTCTCATTATATCACACTACCTCTCCAGAATATTTGGTTCCATCCACGGTGTGCTCAGAGCCATGGTCGTTTGAGTTGCCCCAGTGAAAATGGAACTGGGTGAGCCGATAGCTATCAGCAAGAGGGCCACCTTTCAGAACTGGAAGGAAAGAGAGTTACTATCAGCCAGGTGACCTCTAGTTCATCTTTAATATAAACCAGTGCTACACTGTGTTGCGTGAGATGGAAGCAATGTGTGCCAACGTTATGTTTTCATTGACTTTCCTCACTCCATGTCTCTGACCATGACACTCTTGTTTATAGTGCGTTGCTGATTATGGCATCAATAATACAGCTCATGATATATATACAAATTCGAGGAAAGGATCCACAATGTCACCTATTTATGTTACCAAAATGGCATATTTCAAAAGGAGTAAGTTATATGATCACAGGGCTTTCCTTGGATCTCCATTAATTTTTAAGTTTATTCATTCATTAAACTGTGCTACATGGATAGTATGTATCAGAGCTTATAGCAATTTCTACTAATTAAAAATGTTCCACCACACTTTTTTTTTTATATATAATTAGTAAACATATAACAATGTAGCTTGAAAATTTTGTCAAGAGCTTCTTGGCCAGGGATGAAGAGAGACTGCATATCAGGCAAGACTACTTTAAAATTTTTTTGTCTGAATGACAGTCCAGCCTGGGGAGTCTGTGCAATCATTTTATTACTTAAACAATCACAACACTAGACCTAACTTAGTGTTAACAATGGGCAGACCTCTAAGGTACCTACCATTTAAAATTAGAAATTTGGAGGAAAGTACAGCAAGCATTGCATTTTACATCACTGAGACTCTTAGAGAATAAACATTTAACAGCTTCTTCACTGATGACCATGTGGCAAGGAGCATGCCAGTGTCTAGCGTATGAGGGGAATGCGCATCACCTGTCTCATCATTGCACTTGTCTACTCACTCTGGTTACAATATTTGCTCTTTTGGTTTCATGCTCACATTGTTTGCTTACTATACTCTTTTGAAGAAATGTTACTTATTCAGATAAAGCACAAAGATTCTGGAATTGTCAGAATAGGTCAAACAGTGTATTAATAAGGATTGAGAGAAAACAGAGCTGGGAACTCTGCAAGCCATCTTCCAAGAGGACACAACGCCTCCCAGATGTTACAATGTTGAGATACACAAATACATGTGTAAAATATGGGGTATGCTGCACTGATTCTGAAGCCGTTCTGGCTCTTTTGCCTATGCTTGGGACTTTTTTCCTCCTATTTGCTTGCTTTGTCCAACCTTGATATGAGGGCAGTTGCCCTGTCCTATTGTATCCTGTTTCGTTGTTTCTTAGACACCTGCTCTTTTCTGAAGGGAAATGGAGAGGGAGTGGATCTGAGGGAGACCGGAGGTGGAGAAGAACTGGGAGGAGTAGAGGGAGGGGAAACTATTAAGGATGTATTATATAAAAGCAAAATATATTTTCAATAAAAAGTAAATTCACTTAGTAGATTCCAAGGAACCAAGTATTATAATTGTCTTTGGGCTCACCAGATTGGTTGCTACTGTCATCAAAAATTACATGGAAAGAATGTCCCACGTTAACAATTTCTTTCGCAGTTGCAGGATTATAGGAGATGCTGACTGGTTTCAGAGAGGAGTCATGTTTGGCTTCACTGGTTTTAATATCAATAGGAGACTGGTTGTTTCCATTGGCAATGGGATACAGCTTGCTCCATTGGTCAGGACCTACATGAACAAACACATCCATACAACCACAGTTTTACAGCATGCTTCATGTCAAGTATCAGGACTTAGTTCAACTAACTGTTTGCTTATTATATTATGGTTTATTCAATTCTTTTAAATGGCATTCAATATTTCAAGATATATCTTTTGTTACTATGTGAATAGACAGTATATTTGGCAGTATCAACAATATAGGCCTAATCATTCTTGCTACATGATCATAGTTAGAAATAGTATGTACATACCAAATACATTTCATGCCCTAAGATTAACTACTAAAAATACATACAAGGATATTATAATTATTTGAAAATGACTCTAATC
The DNA here is from genome assembly GCF_004785775.1 of Grammomys surdaster. Classification (NCBI taxonomy): domain Eukaryota; kingdom Metazoa; phylum Chordata; class Mammalia; order Rodentia; family Muridae; genus Grammomys; species Grammomys surdaster. The sequence goes on along the minus strand of NW_021604565.1, from coordinate 228,049 downwards.
ATTAACCTGGGGCTGTAACATAATGTTAAATAATTAATACATCCTCTCTTAGAAAAGAAAATAAACTACTATTTTGAGGTACTCTTACCATTTTTGCTATCATATCCCCAGTCTGAACTTGCCATATTCTCCTATTAAGTTTTTGATTCCTGTAAAGAGAAATGGTATGTGGAATGAGCAACTGCACTTGCACCTGCAGTCACACCACGGGTTTTTATAGAAGCTTGTCTTCCTGTAATAGTTCACTGTTCCATCAACTCTGCTTATCAGGAAGTATATCTATAAAATAAAATGGTATTATAAAATGTCTATTGGGGTAAGTCACCTCGAATTGCTTTATGTTATTGTAATATAAAAACGAAATATCAAAATCATAGATATTATTAAACTAGCCTTGTTCTCCTATGCTTGTTGAAGACTTGACTGAGGCTTATCAAATTTCCTAGAGTAAAATACCAAGCAGTATTAGCAACAGTAATTTAATGATGAAATGAATTGGCATGATTGGGCTGAACTGAATGAATATCATGTTGTTAATTTATAATCAGGTAATAGAAACAGTAATTATTTGTAAGATAATGTTATTCATAATGATACATTTTATAGATGACTTCCGAAGAACTTGCCAGTATGACATTTTCTTCCAGTGTAAACTCTCAGGACAACAATAGCCAATAATACCCAGTCAGGCTAGAAATAGTTCTTTTATTCTGAGAAATAATGAAATTGATAAAAGGAGAAGATTATAATAAAATCAAATTTGAATATAGTGGAATATTTTCCACCTAGAATAAACAATGTCCTCTTTATCATTCTCTGCATTTATGTAGCACTTTCATATCACTTTATTTTACTGTCACACATAAAAGTCCTACAAAGTAAGAATTATCATTTCATGGCTGAGGCAAGTTGAAGGAATTCATCACAACTAGCAAGACATCAACAGATTGAAATCAAGAGTAAACAGTCTGCTCTTCCTCCATTGCCACACTGCAGCATGATTTTACTGTGAACAATTTCTTATTAATAGAAGTTTAGTGTGCTTGAAAGTTCCTACTATTATCAATTAGGCAATTCTCCAGGAAAAAATATAATTCTGCATTGCTATTCTAAAGATTGCAGAGTCAAGATCTCAGCCTCTAGCTCAGTTGCCTACCTCACTATACTATCACACATGTCATGTGTCACTGTGGGTGACGCATGGGCTCATGGGCACATATTCTCTAATTTTGCTTCTGCATCCACAATGTTCGTAAATTCCGTCCAGTGATCACTAAGGTGAAAACTCTCCTTGCTCACTTATGAACCATTGAGTGGTGAGAAGTTGTACAATGCTTTCCAGGGAGGCAAAGGAAGCTGACCAGGATGTGTCAGAATTGGGGCAAGCCTTTCTTTTCAAAAGTCTCCAAATAACATTCTTTGGAAGTAACACCAGAACCATAAGCTTCCCAAATAACAAGTGCCATTCTCTCCTTCACTGCAGAGCTGATTTGCTACAACCCATGAAGGGATATGTGTTAAGAAACATTTTTATCCAGGCCTGATAGTTATGCTGTTGCTCCTTAATGGTGATGACTGTGTCCTGCCTCATGAGCAAAGTGGACTGCAATTCATGAATAGCTAGAACACGAGGAGGCCACAGTGCCCGTCCTATAATACCAGGAGGCACAGCTTGCAAGGAAGCTTATTTTTCTTTAAATTTTATTATTTTTTTTAATTTGATGGACACCAACATACGACATGATACTTTACAGTACATGTGCTTTATGAAACATGTAAATCCGGCTAATGATCATATTACCTACAGTTGTTTCTGACTTAAATGTCCTCTCTTCATTTTAAGAACACAATCTATCACCATTAACCACAGTTACCTTGCTCTATAATTCCTATCTATGTGTAATGAACATTTTTTGTCATCGCTTTAATCATTAAATTGAACTATATTAATCAATGTATTTGTAAAAGAACCAGATTCTTGCATTATTGCATGATGATTCAGTGTAGGAATGACTTAATTTGTATATGGCATGGTAATTCATTTAAAGTTTTAGGGACAAAACTTCTATGACTCCTACCTTTATTTTACTATATACTCAGGTAATATTCAAGTATTCTTACAAGGAAAGAATCAAAGAAAGAGACAGAGAGAGTTGTAAAATTTTACAAGGGTTCAACCCTAACACTATTTCCACTTAACCTTTATCATTATTTTCTTCTCATAAACTGAGTCTCTCACTTTTATGTCTAAGCTAAAGGCAAGATGTTTAATTTTTCATCTATTGGACTTTGATCCATAGATCTCCTCCACTATAGCCACCAAGAGTTATAACACTTGCATTGCCTTTGAAGAAGATGTTCAAAGTATATAGCCTTTGCTCTTCTTGACAGTTTATTTTCTGAAACCATCAATGGATATATGGAAAAAAAGCTTTTTGCATTTCCTTTTAGACTGTTTTTATGGAAACCATATGCTCCTGAATCTTGATTATAAATCAACTGAGTTTATGGAACAAAACTTGTACTGTTTAGAAAAGCAAAGCAGAATTACAAGAATAATTTTCTTAAAGAGTTGCCTAATTGATAAGTAAGAACTTTTGGGCTGGAGATATGGCTCAGTGGTTAGACTGCTATTTCAGAGGTCCTGAGTTCAATTTCCAGGAACCACATGGCTTATAACCATCTGTACTGGGATCTGGTGCACTCTTCTGGTGTGCTTGAATACAATGAGAGTGTACTCACATATGTAAAATAAATGAATCCTTAAAAAAATAGAACTTTCAAGAGTGCTAAAATTTTCCCGTTAATTAAAAATACTTCACTATATATTCCTGCTGCAAGGTATCAGTGCAGGCTAGAAAGGAATATTGTTTATTGAATGCTTTCAGTATTTTAGGGCCTTTAAAATAATGATCTCATTTAATCTTTATAGATGAGAACCTAGGATGAGTATCAACTCTTGTTTTTGTTTACTCTTTAGTGCTAATGATTGAACTATCAACTCATTTGAAGTAAGTAAGCTTTTTTGCCAAATTACAATCTTCTGCCTTCTTTTTCTTCTCTTGCTTTTAATTTTAGGATAAGGCTCAATAAGTTGTCCAGGATATTTTCAAATCATTGTGTAACACAGTCAGGCCTTGAACTTGTTGCCTTCTTCTTAGCTACCTGAGTAGCTGCAATGACAGGCCTGTTCCATGAAGTCTTGATCATTCAAGAAGCAGGGCAAGCATTTGAATTAGTCTCTATTTATGCCCACAGCCCAGGTCTATTTTGTATTTTTCTTCCTTCTATACCAAGCAATTATTATTAACATTATTATTATTGTTTTTTTCGAGACAGGGTTTCTCTGTGTAGCTCTGGCTATCCTGGAACTCACTCTGCAGACCAGGCTGGCACAATTATTTTTTAATTGCAAATTTAAACTTAATTTTCATTGCAGTTTATTTAGCTTTACAGTCTGTGGTTTACTTTTAAAACATAATAAAAACTAGAGTTTTTTTTTTAAAAACTAAAATAGAAGTAAAAGTTCTATTTTAGAGAGCTAAAAATAGAATTAAAAATTTTAAAAATCACCTTAGTATCATTTGAAAGTGTGTAATATACAAGTCTAGGATCTCTTTAAACATTGAAAGATATAAATTTTTAAAAAATGTTTTCAGATATTAAAACATAATTTTCTTAAATTAATTAGTGTAAATTAACTCATAGTTTAATTCTGCTGTGAAGGTTGAATTCAGTCATTATTTTAAAAGACTTAACAGAGTGAAATCATTCAACAAATAATGTTATGACATATGAATTTAAAGCAAATGTCATATGCCTGGCTATGGCAGTAATCTGTCAAATGTCATTGGAAAGAAAACTGCACATCTCAAAAGACCCCTAAGTCCAGAAGATAATTGCTTTTCTAAAGAGTATAGAATTCTACAAGGTTGCACTGCTTTCTTGGGATTCAAATTATACTTGATCATTATATGCTACTATAACAAAATAATTTTTTAAAAAAAGAGCCTGATATGGATATCTCCTCAGAGGCCTTCAAGAGTCAGACATATTCAGAGGCAGATGCTCACAACTAGCCATTGAACTGATCATGGGGTTCTCAATAGAGGAGTTAGAGTGAAGACTGAAGGAGCTGAAAGGATTTACGGCACCATGAGGAGAGCAACAATACCAACCAACAACAGCTCCCAGGGTCTAAACCACCAGCCTGGGAGCACTTGGGGGGGGATCCAGGGCTTCAGCTGAATATGTAAAAGTGGAGGGCCCAGCTGGGCATAGGTGGAAGAAGAGAACCTTGACCTCATGAAGGCTGGATGCCCCAGGGGGTGGGAATTTTGAGGGTGGGGAGGTGGGGGGGGTAGATAGAGGTTACATCCACAGAGAAGAAGGAGGAGGGGCGAGGGGATTGGGGGTTCCGAGGGGGTGGTGGGGGATGGGGTAAGGGGACAACATAGGAAATGTAAATAAATCATCCAATAAAAAAAAAGTAACAAAAAAAAATCAACAAAGTTTACTCAGGCTTGAGGTTCTGGAGGTTTCAGTGTAAGACAGACTGTCTCATTGCATTTGATCTGATGAGACATGTTATAGTTAGAATGTAAGGTAAGCAAATGTCTCACTTAAGAGCCAGGAAGCAAAGGAACAGAGCTCCAGTGTTTTCCCCCTATCCTCTTCATGTTTGCCTCCAGCAATGCATCGCTAGGTCAAACTGTAAGGATTCACCCTACCTCTCAATAAGTGCCATATTGAGTATCAAACTTGATACCTGACTTTTGGGATATTCAGTATCCAAGCTACCAGAAATGGGTTATCCCAAATGGTGCGTACATTGACAAACTCAACAGCTATTGCCTCAGCACTACTTCCTGAACTTCTTATCCTTCCTGAAATGGTATTTTTGGTGGTGTTATGGCAAGATTGGCCCTGTTTTGAGTGAAGAATCAAGCCAGAAAATATAGTAATACTTGCCAGAACATTTTTTTTTTAAATTTTTTTATTGGATGTTTTATTTACATTTCATATGTTGTCCCCTTACCCCATCCCCCACCCACCCAGGAACCCCCAATCCCCTCACACCTCCTCCTTCTTCTTTGTGGATGTAACCTCTATCTACCCCCCCACTCCCACCTCCCCACCCTCAAAACTCCCACCCCCTGGGGCGTCCAGCCTTCATGAGGTCAAGGATCTCATCTTCCACCTGTGCCCAGCAGGGCCCTCCACTCTTATATATTCAGCTAAGGCCCTGGATCCCTCCATAAGTGCTCCCAGGCTGGTGGTTTAGACCCTGGGAGCTGTGGTTGGTTGGTATTGTTGCTCTCCTCATGGGGCCACAAATCCTTTCAGCTCCTTCAGTCTTCACTCTAACTCCTCCATTGAGAACCCCATGATCACTTCAATGGCTAGTTGTGAGCATCTGCCTCTGAATATGTCAGACTCTTGAAGACCTCTGAGGAGACATCCATATCAGGCTCTTATCAGCATGTACTTCCTGACTTCCACATCAGCATCTACCTTTGGTGACTGCACATGGGATGGATACTCAGGTGGAAAGGTCTTCAGACGGCCCCCTCCTTCAGTTTCTGTCCCTCACTTTGTCTCCATATTTGCTCCCTTGAGTATTTTGTTGCTCCTTCTAAGAAGGACCAAATCACCCCCACTTGGTATTCCTTCTTTATGAGCTTCATGTGGCCTTTGAGTTGCATCTAGGGCATTTCAAGGTTCTGGGCTAATATCCAATAATCAGTGAGTGAATACCATGTGTGTTCTTTTGTGATTGGCTTACCTCACTCAGGATGATAATTTCTAGTTCCATCCATTTACCTAGGAACCTCTC
>NW_021604565.1:147059-222203 GCF_004785775.1 Grammomys surdaster | reverse complement strand
ACTGATTTCCAAAGTGGTTGCACCATCTTGCAGTCCCACCAACAATGGAGGAGTGTTCCTCTTTCTCCACACCCTCGCCAGCATCTACTATCACCTGAGTTTTTAATCTTAGCCATTCTGACTGGTGTGAGATGGAATCTCAGGGTTGTTTTGATTTGCATTTCCCTGACGATTAAGGATGCCGAGCATTTCTTTAGGTGCTTCTCGGCCATTCGAGTTTCTTCTGTTGAAAATTCTTTGTTAAGCTCTATACCCCATTTTTTAATAGGGTAATTTGGTTGCCTGGAGTCTAATTTCTTGAGTTCTTTGTATATATTGGATATTAGCCCTCTATCAGATGAAGGATTGGTAAAGATCTTTTCCCAATTTGTTGGTTGTCGTTTTGTCCTATTGACAGTGTCCTTTGCCTTACAGAAACTTTGCAATTTTATGAAGTCCCATTTGTCAATTCTCGATCTTAGAGCATATGCCATTGGAGTTCTGTTCAGGAACTTTTCCCCTGTGCCCAAGTATTCGAGGCTTTTCCCCACCTTCTCTTCTATTAGTTTCAGTGTATCTGGTTTTATGTGGAGGTCCTTTATCCACTTAGATTTGAGCTTTGTACAAGGGGATAAGAATGGATCAATTTTCATTCTTCTACATGTTGTCCTCCAGTTGAACCAGCACCATTTGTTGAAAATGCTGTCCTTTTTCCACTGGACAGTTTTAGCTCCTTTGTCAAAGATCAAGTGACCATAGGAGTGTGGGTTCATTTCTGGGTCTTCAATTCTATTCCATTGATCTTCCTGCCTGTCTCTGTACCAATACCAGGTAGTTTTTATCACTATTGCTCTGTAGTACAGCTTGAGGTCAGGGATGGTGATTCCTCCCGAAGTTCTTTTATTGTTGAGAATAGTTTTCGCTATCCTAGGTTTTTTGTTATTCCATATGAATTTGAGAATTTCCTTTTCTAACTCTGTGAAGAATTGAGTTGGGATTTTAATGGGAATTGCATTGAATCTGTAGATTGCTTTTGGCAAGATGGCCATTTTTATTATATTAATCCTGCCAATCCATGAGCATGGGAGATCTTTCCATCTTCTGAGATCTTCTTCAATTTCTTTCTTCAGAGACTTGAAGTTCTTGTCATACAGGTCTTTCACTTGCTTGGTTAGATTCACACCAAGGTATTTTATATTATTTGCAACTATTGTGAAGGGTGTCATTTCCCTAATTTCTTTTTCAGTCTGTTTATCTTTCATGTAGAGGAAGGCTACTGATTTGTTTGAGTTGATTTTATAACCAGCCACTTTGCTGAAGTTGTTTATCAGGTTTAGGAGTTCTCTGGTGGAAGTTTGGGGGTCACTTAAGTATACTATCATATCATCTGCAAATAGCGATATTTTGACTTCTTCCTTTCCTATTTGTATCCCTTTGACTTCTTTTTGTTGTCTAATTGCTCTGGCTAAGACTTCCAGTACTATATTGAATAGGTAGCCAGAACATTTTTTATATTAAGATAGATAAAATGTTGATAAGTCAATTAAAATGGGTTATCTGAATTTTACACATACGCTTCCACTATATTGGTCTTTCTCTTTATGTACATTGAAGATGTTTTGCTAACTTTATTCTTCTAATGTTCATCTTAAGGCTGTCTGTTACTCCTGTGGACCTGCCTCCTGGAGTCAGGGCTTTTGTAGCTCAATGTTACTCTTTCACATTTAACTTCCAAACCCTCCACATTGTCTCTTCTTCCCACAGCCACTCCACTATACCATTTTGTCTTGTTTGTAGCATTTGTTGCATTAGAAATTATTTTGGTCACACATTCTGAAATTAACAGATTTACTTTACAATTTCAGATTTTGAAGTAAGATTGACTTCAAGTTAGTGATATTTAGCTCACATCTGAGAAAATGCTTCAAAAAATTTGAAACAGTCCTAAGCTGTACATCCTTCTGCTTCAGTTCTCTGTGGATGAAGGAGCCCAGTTTGCACATTATTTACATGCTCGGTGTTGGTAACAGTCTTCCCAAACACCTCTTTGAGGACAGGACCTTGACCAATTAGATTTTTACCACTGTGTTCTCTCCTTTTAATGTCTGGAAAATAATGATGCTCAGCGTTGGTAGTGAAAACAACTGAATGATCCCTTTAAACCTCAGATATTTTATTTCGTAAAGGGTGTGATGGGCAAGCTGCTCAGCAACACTGTCTGTTAGCTCAGGGGTGTATGGAGAGTGGATGTGAGAGCATGTGAATGAGCTTTGCTGCAGGTGAACTCCTGACCGCGTTGGGACTAAGGAGAAAGAACCTTCCCCTCACACTCCTATTAATGGGAGGATGAAATGACCAACTGTCCCGTCATTCATTTCTGGGTGTGTGAGAACTTTGATCCTCAGAAGTGTCAAATATTTTGACACTTTATGTGTCAACGTTTAACTCTTAAATTATAGTTTGGATTTTTATAATGTACAACTTAAAAATCTATAGTTTTTAAGGCTTCTATTGTGATTAAAGACAATTTTTAACACACACACACACACTCACACTTATATCTTAGAGCATATTACTTTTGAGGGTAACTTTTAAATCTAATAATGAATATTTAAAAATTAGTAGCCAGCTCAGCTCTACACAAATAACTACTTTAATCCACAGCTTTTAATTACAAGAATTCATAGTATCTTGTAATTTGGCATTATGAAAAACTTAAATTTTGAATATCTTTAGTTATTGTCATGTTTGCTAAAATAACCAGCTGGGAAACCCTTCTAAGGATATGGATTCCTAAACATTTAAAGTAATAACCAGCAATTTCTTCATTGTTGACTGGAACACCTTCGTATTTATCTTTAAAGCTATGAAATAGCATTTGTATCTTAGCTTCTAAAATTCATTAAGGAAATAATGTGCCCTCTAACAAAGTGACATAATTAAGAAATATTTTCGTAGCAAAAATAAAGTACAAGAAATGTTTCATAACACATAAAATATATTTAAACCATCAAGTAAAAGCTTGAAGAGAGAGTTTGATTTTAACTCTCAGGCAAATAGACAATTATATAAAGCAAGAGAGTCGTAGTGATTGCATGTGGCCTCAAATCCAAACAATTGCACAACAGATCTGCTTACCACAGCTTAAACTAAATACCACAAGCTAATCTAAAAGGAGATAAGTTTTCAAGTGTAAATATCGAAGAAGATGAAGGACATGTTTTATCAGTGATTTTGCCATAGCATCTTTTATGTACCTCTTTGGGTTTTCTGTCTAAAATCATTGTGAGAGCAGAAGAAAAAGTATTACTGCCCTCCAATACCACTATTAGCTTCTAAACTCTTTTATCCAATCATAGAATAATTCCTAAAATACATTTGCAATTAAATATGTACTTTCTTAAATCCAATGTTTCTTAATGTATAATTTACAGACCTGTCTTAGATTTACCTAATGGTGATTTTTTTTTTTAAAGCGCTCTAGCTTTACTTGTGTTGCCTTATCTGTAATTTTTAAGTATTCTGTGTGGTGAAAGAACTATTATTAGTATTTCAATTTCAAAATGAAAGAAGAGCCCCTCACAGTTGATAGGCTTGTCCTACCTGTCTGAAGTCATTTATACATACACATAAGACTTAGAACCTCATCTTAAAACTATGTCAACAATACTTTTCACTCTCATGAGTTCTGACAAAGTTACCTAACAACAGCGTTTCTCCAAATGCACTTCTATCATTATCACAAAGAACAAAGAATTTGAACAAGGAGTCAGTACTTCAGAATGGTCTTTGTAAATTCCTGTAAATTTACAGAGTTGACACAGACTCTCTTGTGTCCTCCTTGGTCCTTAGTGTCTTTCGTGGTGCTGTCTGTGAATATGGGCCACTCTCTTCCCTACAGGAACATACACATGAGTGTGCACATGTCCACAGCAGTGTATCCAGTGAGCTGAGCCATTGCTTACTCATGTACCCAACTTCCCCAGGTGCTCACATGTCCTATTTTTTTATGCAGAAACCCAGATTCCAGGGTAACTGGTACGGACATTTTCCTACAGTTTCTCAAACATTTTTTTCCTAGGGGCAAATGACAGATCTCTCTCTCTCTCTCTCTCTCTCTCTCTCTCTCTCTCTCTCTCTCTCCCTCTCTCTCCCTCTCTCTCTCTCTCTTTCTGGACAGGAAGATTAAATATTTATATTTAAGTCACTGCAGAAGGTGTCTGGAAAGGTTTCTGTTCTCTTAGCTGAGGGCAAAGTAAGCAAGGTTTAAATGAATGTCCTTTCAGACCTTGTTTTTCTTAGGTGAAAGTTTACTCGAAAGAATTAATTTAGTCAAAAATTGGCATCTCTTGTTTTGATTTCCTGTTTTTCTTTCTAAATTTTTTTGCAAGCTATTCCAGACAAAGGAGTGACCCCTACATACATAGAATATACGCTGAATGCCAAGTGGCTTAGGTAATGAATGCCAGAGTGCTTCAAGTGTGAATCCTCTATTTGGAAAGCAGGAGACATTTTCTTTCTATGGTTTCCATGGTTATTGTTGTTTTAAAATGGAATTACATCATCTGATTAGGCCATGTCAGCAAGAGCTCTCAATCATGACTTGGATGGACTGGGTTTCTGAACTTTACGGCTCCGGGAAAGGTATCAAATGGTAAGATCCTCGCTGTATGCCTTGGGGACAGTATCTAGCCTGTTCCAGAGTTCCTTAACATGCAGTACTTTGATATTGCGGTGATATCTTTAAGACTGTTCCCAACTTTGCCTTTAATGAGTTGGTAAACTTCCACAGAGCTTTCTGTGCAACCTCCCAAGGATTATAGACTCAGAGGTTGGGGCAGGCCAGGGTCTTCACTTTCCATCCACCCAGGAGGCGCCGGAACCAATCCGGTGAGAAAAAACTCCAGGAAAACACCTCTCCTGTTCATGTCAGTGATGTTTTTCAAACAGACGCCCGTGGAACCTAAAAGAATCCTAAAGGCCCCAGGGCTAAGAACTATGTTCCAGTTAGAGTAAACCTTATAACTATGGATCTCTTGGGACACAAATGGCTGGTGTTGGAGTGATTTGATCTGGGCAGATAAATTCTTGGCTATGTTCTTGATACCTCCAGTTGGTAATCTCCATGGGAGCTGGATAGCCAGGGTTCACATGGACATTCTTACAATGAGGCCTTTTGTTGCTCCTGTGCTGGGCTCTGAGAATTCTCATAAATTCCTATGCAGGGTAAGATTTTACTATGTGGTTGCTCCCTCAGCTGGCCCCAGCTGTTGCTGCTTATTCTATCTTAGTTTCTATTTTAAAATTTTTCTTTGTTGTTCTCATTTAACTGCTGATTTCTGATGCACATGCCATTATCAGCAGGGGCCAATGGTTTCTTCCAAGACACCACAAACTAGTTATATGAAGCCACACCTGGGTATAGGCTGACTGAAACGTTTATTTTGGTTAATAGAATGTTTCTGAAAGAATCACTGGAACTTCAAAGCTAGAGCCAAACAACACACTTTTGCTGAGGTATCCCAGGGCTCAAAATGAAAATGTAGAGGAGCAAGAAAAAAGTGATTACTGTTTAGCAGTAGCTAGATATTATGGAATTTGAAGGAAAGAGGAATAGAGTATCTTTTATTAGATCAAATACTGACAGCAGCATTCTGGCATGATGGACATGCCTTTTGCATGAGATGACTATGATATCTTCTCAAAGTACAGCCCTGAGGGCTAAGTGCCAACCATAATAGATGTGACCTTTTAGTACTGTGGTTACTGGCATGACTCTGGTGTAATCCTAGATCATCCATTTTTCCATTTGGATGTAGCTGAGACTGACAGGGCAGGAGTTCAGCCCAAAGTAACTGATTTATAGTTAGCTTTCTGTCTCTTTCCGACTTGTCTCTTGGAAAACAAGCTTGAAAATCTTCTTCTTTTCCCTGCTTCTATAGAGAACATGGAGGCAAGAGTAATGATTTTCCTTAAGTGTGAGCTAAGCTGATGTAACCAAGCACTTAGCAACATTGTTATCATATGCTACAAGATGAAACTGAAGCTTTTTCCTGCAGAAAATGAAAACTGCAGTGTATAGACAAGCTAAGTATGCTGTGCTGTACATGTTACCGTGGCCCGGGGTGAGGATGGGGGTGCTGTCTTCAGCATTGACACTTTTATGTATTAAAAATACCTAATTTAAATACCTGATTTTGTAATTCAGTGATATGTTGTCACTGATACTACTGGGTCACCTATCTGCAGAGATCTACCTAAATCACTCAGCACAATGCCTAAGAATGACTGGAGAAAGTTTGTAGAACTCAATGACCTTCCCATAGCTTCATGGGGTAAAAACTTGGGCCAGATATTAGTGAATATGGAGAGGAAGAGAATCATATTTGCTGTACCACGTGTTGCAAGGAGGAAAAGTGCTTAAAACCTGTCAGGGGCACACTTCAGAGACAGGCCTATTTTTCTGGAAACCAGATTTAAGTTAGCATGATCACTGAACCCATACTTATACTTGGTCTCAGCTTTGTCTTGGACCACCAAAGCCTCTGGACCTTAGGGTTAGCTCCTGGTTCTTCAGCCTTTGGTTGCCTTACATCTCAGCTTTTACTGCTGTCTGTCTCAGGATTCAAGCTCCTGACCTGCCGGTCTCCTGTTTGCTAGGTCAACCAAGTTCTCAGACCAGGAAGGTCTTATCCTCTGTGTCCTAGGCCTTGTTACCTACCATAGTTGAGTTCAGGCAGGCTAAATGACAGTCTGGACTAGAGACTGAGCTTATGCCTAGTAAGAAAGCTGTGCACAGGGACCCAAGCCACGGGGAAAGAGAACAAGCCAACTTGTGCTAGGAACAAAGGGCATGCTGAGTGCTCCAGTGGTCAAAAACTCAAAGGAAAACATCTGCATAAAGTAGAAGAGAATGGGAAGTGAGTACACGTGCCGTTACTCAGATGCCACCCTTGCGACAGACATGTGCTGGCTTGCCTGGGCAGCATTTGAATCTTCAGTTTCTCACACTTGGTGAAAAATCACTCAGACTTGTTTGAATTTACAGCTTTAATTTTAAACTAAGCACAATAGATATGTGATTTTAAATCTAAAGGGCATAAAATAAAGGGGTACACAGAAAAAATTAATACAATAAAAACACTTTTTCTGACTTCTGTCCCATAGAATCAAAACTCTGTCAGTAATATCTCATACATTTTAGAGCTTTTCAGTGCACATGCATGGGGTTAACTTCACGTACTAAACATTCTACTCTGATGAATGTAAGTAATATTGTACCTTTCAGAATTTGACATTTCCTGGTGATATTTTTTGTTTGCTTGGTTTCTCTTTACAGTTTGTCTGTACTATGAAAGTATGTTTTTTTTATAAAATCTCATTTTATAGATTATTTAGCCATTTATAGGTTATTTAGCCATTTATAGTCTCTCTAGTCACTGTTCATTATGTTGAAGTTATTAGCAAATTCACTGGCTTCTGAGAGGAAGTAGAATGGATTCTGGTGGTACAAATGACCTACACTTGCTTACATTACACTAATAATCTAAACAGGAAGGTTAGATTAATATTTCATAGAAAACCATATCTAGGGGTAAGTGGTACAGAGAGCTCTTTCCAATGAGAAGGCTGGATGGAAGCTCATCTTCTGGAGCACCACCACCCCCAGAATATTTCTTTTTAGTGGAGAAATCAATTCTAATTTCCAGAAAAGGTGCTAAGATGGAAACTTTGTTGAGACAGTCTTTTGTCCCTTGGAATTCTTTAAAATCATCTACTTCCTTCACCATGCACCGAGTAAAGAAAGCAAACTGTGATAGAAGTGGGTGGGGAGAGATAGTTTTAAGTCATTGAGAGAAGACCCAGGCTTCCAGGTGCACTAGAGAAACCCTACTGGAGACAACAGAGCAGAGAGTTTGTTTCCAGCCTTTATGATTCCGTGACTGAGGGAAGCAGGGAGCCAAAGGCACTGTGAAGGCATCATTGAGTGGCACTCTAAAACTGCTTCTCTGAGTAACAAGAAGAGTGAAAGTGCCTGTTCTGAGTAGAAGGCACACAGTGAAGCATGGCACACCAACCCTCAGTTCTGCAGCTGTGAACATGCTGAAGATACACATGTGTACATGGAGAGTGACTCCTGAGAAGCTTTTCTACAACTGAAATACTGGGTAGGTCAACAGAAAAAAACTTTAAAGGCCAGTTTCCCGATGACCAAACATATTTTATGTGCCTATACCTTTACAGAAGTTTAAGTTTCTTTACTTCAAAAAATATACACATGAGATTGGAGAGATGGCTCAGCAGTTACAAGCTTTTGCTGCTCCTGAAGGGGACAAATTCAAATTCAATTTCCTGCAGTCATGTCCTGTGGTTCATAACTGCCTGTAACCTCTGTTCCAGGGAATCTGATTCAGATGCATTCATATCCACATATCCACCCCAACTCCCACTCCCAAATCTACATACACAAACCTAAAACTAAATAAATCTTTATAAATACATAATCTGAGGTGGTGGGTTGGGTCAGGAGTAAAGACACTTGCCTGAAGATTCAATCCCTATGGCCTCACATGGTGAAAGAAGAGAAACCTGTGCTCTGACCTTCAGTTTTGTACACACACACACTAAATAAATGCAATTTTAAAGCAAAAATTTAAAGTACATATTTTCAATGTTACAAAATAGTAAAATACACCTTATTTTCTTACAGTATTTTGAAACTAAACATACTCTGAATCTAGTCATTTTTTTATCACTGACAAATTATGATAAATTTCACTTTTTCTGTTTTAAAGAATCAAGAATGTCTGCATGCAATGGTTTCTTGGCTCTGTATGGCATATGGTATTTCTAGCATTTGCTATAATTCTTGTGAGAACATACACTACAGTGACCATCATTTCTAAGGTTGGAAATGGCATATGTGACATTATACTTGAGGACTGCAGAGATGATATTTAATTCCACAAAGGGACTATATTCATGTGTGTTTTTCATCACAATTGGAAACTCTAAGATTTAAACCACATTTAACTTTACCATACTACACCAGTAAGAATAAATATTTAACTCTTCCAGAGTTAGTCCACAGAATGTGTTGCCATATGGAGAAGCTCCCCTAACACCCCAGTTGGGCAACTAGAAACAAATCTTTTTGCCTGGTTGGACCTTGATTTCTTTACTGAGGAATATTAGTAATGATGTATAAAGGGTCCAGTAAGCATTCCTTTGAATGCTGACCAACTAGGTTTCTGGGGATGTTCAAGAAGTGTTTAGACTCAGTCCTATCTTTATGGCTATTACATTTTATTGTGCACTTAAACAAGAAAATGAGAGCAGTTTGCTACACACAATGGCAATTTCTCTGAAAGGAATAACACATGGTGAATGAGGCTGACAACTGTAAGGACAGAACAAACAGGCAATTCATAGACAAGACCCTCAAAGGAGGCAGGGCTGGTGGCAGTGATCTGACAAAGGAGATGTTTCTTTCTGAAAATCTCCTTCTCTATAACACCACATGGTTGGCTGGTTTTCATCATTTATGTTTTAGGTCTAGTGACCATCCTTCAACAAAATGTATTGACCTCTTTATTTCTCCCTTTTTTGCCAGTTATTCCTTACCCATTACCTCAATTTGTTCCTCTAACCATCTTGTGATTGTGAAAATAATCTTGTTTTGTTTGCAACTTACTTATTATGTGCTTTTTTTTGGAAAAGAAGATTAGCTAAAGTCTTATCTATTTTATATACTTATTTGGCTGGAAAATACACACAAAGAGACATAGAGAGAAAAGAGCATGGAGCATTAACACAATGAGGTGATGTCTTGCAGGGACCCCCAGAATCTTGTTTCCTGGGATCTTGATTACCGACTACTTGTAATGTTGACTCTGGGGTTAGGACATCAGCAAACTGTGCAAGGATGGGCTTGGTAAACACTTACTTAGAACAAAGTTGAGTCATATGAGGAAACCTGGTCTGGTTCCATCTTTTCTCAGTAATGAAATATGGCTGGAAGATCAAGGACCAAACATCTTAGCTGTGTAAGTTCTTATATTGGTCATAACCTGTTCCCCAATTAGGCAGCATGAATAAATTTACCACCTCTTCCTCTGTGAATCCCTGAACACAGCTCAATGGGTCATTTTGACTTCATTTTCCTGATCTGTAAAGGACACAGATAATACAAATTGTTGAACGGTGTGACTATGAAATTCAGAGTTTATATCTGGGGCCCTAGGTGACAAGTCAGTCTCTTCCCATAGCAAAAATGGATGTTCCTCCTCCTCTTGCATTGGGTGGGATTTGTTCTACTTGTCCTTATGATTTCTCAAGCAAATGATCTGATCAGCTTTCTAAATGAATGCTCAATGGCTATAGATGTATCTTACTGGTAAATCACTTGTCTAGCATGTATTAACATGGGTTCAACCCTCAAAAGCCATTAAAAACTCTAATGGGGGCTTGAGATCTTGAGACAATTTTTTCTAGAAAAGAAATCAGAGCTTCTCTGAAGTCCAAAAGGTCCTCATCTGGGCACATGATGCTGGAATCTTCTCCCATATTGTATTGGTTCAGTGTCAATAGACAAATGAAATGGCTTCCTGTCTTTTTTTGATTCTAATAATTTTCAATTTAAATCTGATAACTTCTCATGTCTTGTAATATGAAATAACTTTGCATGTTCTTGACTTCTTTGAACTTATATTACTTCCTCCTTTTCTCTTCCTCACCTCTTTTCTAGTTCTTCTGCAAGTACTACATCACCTGAATCCTCATTGTCTTAAGTCTTATTGTTTTTATTGACTATAGTTCTGTAGGGTGAGGGGATTATTCTATTGTTTTTAGTTAGACTTAGTCTAGTTAAATTTAGTTTTGTAGCTATATTTTGTTAGAAGAACTAGAAGGAAAGGAGGGCTATATCCAATATAAGAAATTGGATAACTCTAGATTGAAAATATTTGAGAACATTGATGATATAGAACAGGCACGACATGAAAACCCATATTAGAGATTTAAAAAGCAACTTCTAGGGATATTCTTGGAAAGTGCTCCTCTTCTTAACCACTTCCCTGTGCTATATCCTACCCCAAGAAATGTGACCTTCTGTGACAATCATGACTAAATATACCTTTGAAGAATGATGTCTCGTTAGTCTGTTTTCCATATATGATGTTTTAAGTATCAGCCAGTGGTAGAATGGAGAAATGTGTTGTGACATTTTTGTATTATGGAGTATAAACAGAATCATGTGCATCAACATAGAAAAAATCCTCAACATGTAATTCAATGAAGACAGTTATATTGGAGAAATGCTTATTATTATGAAGTTTTAAAACTAGTAGCAATAAACAAATAAGATATAGGTCCTTATTGTACAGTGATCACATAAACAATGCAGTTGAGGAAAGTAACCACCAAGCACAGGAAAGACTGACTGCTTCTTGATATGAAAAATGGAAAGAAAATGGAAGGTTCTCGAAGATTTTACCTTAGCCAAAAATGACACGTTCTGGCTATGATAGTTGTCTGTGACAATTGAGATAAAGTCCACTTCAAAGATAAAGATTTCAAAGAACTAACAGGGATGTCAGCAAAGAGAAATTGTCCAGAGTTGTTTCTGAGCACATGAACATTAAAGGATTTCTAGAGCCATCTATGCGACATTCTGTGGGGCAGGGAGTGAGGAGAATCTGATCTACGCTGGGCTGATTCCATGAATAAGTGACTTCATTTGGTAGACAAGGCCTAGGGAAATTCAAGTAACACTTAAAAATAAAACAGCCTAGGTCAGCTAACAGATAAATAAACATGAAATTCGATGAGATGCCAATGATCATATCAGAACCTTTCTATTTTACCTAGTGGAGAAGATTTGTAAAAAAGAAGATTCTGAGCCTCAGTTTAAAGGAGAAGTTGTCATGGAACTAGAAGAGAAGCCAGAAGGGACGCTGGGAAAAGAGCCTAGCTTTATTAAAGTTATCTTATTTTGTTATGTGCATGAGAACCTGATAGAAGCAGATGCAATAAGATGCTACATACTGTGGCAGCCTGGTGCACTGTGAGCTCCTATCAGATGCGTATAGTCTGTCTGTTACTTGAACTCCATGGGATATTTTGGGACACACATATATTTTTAAAACAGCCCTGTGTGGCTCAAACTCTTTTGCTGGTGTTGTACATGAGTGGACAACATTCCGTGGAGGAACATGGAGAATGAGTGCAGATGTTCCATGCAAATTGTATTTTCGGATTGTAAAATTTGGTGGAAAGAAATAAAATAAACAAACAAAAGTCACAAGAGTACAGGAAGAACCACTTGAGTCCTATTAACCCTTGTTGGTCTTCCACAATTTTCTAAATCCTTCTTGACACATAAAAGATATGAGATTTTCATCCTTTTACTTTCTTTAGCCCTACTTATTTGCCATATCATGAACTCTATTTAATAAAAAAATCAAACTCAGATAGACCTTATTTATAAGATGATAAAATAATAAACATATTAATATGAAATAAACATGACTGACCTTCATCAATCTACAAGGTAATCAAAATTGTTCTGGTTATTCAACATTAAACCTAAAAGGAAGAAAAGTAGAAGACAGGCAAGTTGGCACACCCAAGTGTAAAATGCAAGGCTTGGCTTCTATCTGTCTCCTTTGTCTCTCCATTTTGCCCTTGTAAATGGCATGTATACCTTTCCTGTTTCTTGAATAAAATCTCATAATCTGTTTTGAATGTTTCCTTTCACAAAACCTTTATATTTAAAAGTCAGTAAATTTAGTGGCTTAAATCCATCTCCACTCTCATTACCTTCTGTAGCTACCATACCTACTGTATCTACAGTTTTTTCTGTAGATATAACAGACTCTAGGAAGACGTTCAAGAAGATTATGTGTCATCAAGGAGATCATGAGCCTTCAGAAGAGGCACTTGTCTGCCTAAAATAAAAATAAAACACCTAGCAGAGAGCAAGGGTAGTGTGGCTGCAAGTACAGGTGGATCCTAATAACCACAGTGAGCTTGGTCCTATGGGAGGAGGGTCTGAACTTCTGAGTTTTGTCCATGGAGCCACGATTAGGACAGAAAATGGTTCTTGCTCATGGTTGGTAATGTCCAATGAGCCCTCTGAAGGAAAGATGGCAAATTTGGGGAGTAAGAGAAACTAGAGATCATCAAATAATGGGCTCAAAATCAAAGATAATAATGGAGAACTAAGTAAAAGGACCACATTTGAAAGACTTTGCAGGAGTAGTGAAACTGTGGAGTTTCCTGTTTGAAGGTCAATTCAGATTTTACTGCATCCTCTCTTCTGTAAACCATGCTGCAAGTGCTGCTTCTCTAGCCATCGTGACCCTTAAACTTGCATTGGTCATATAGTGACCACTCCCTGGTCAAGAAATCTAAAGCTGGGCAAAAGTTCATAGCAAATCATAGAGCAGCAGGGGAGTGAAAGATTCTTAAAATTTCGGTGGCATTAAAAGAACACAAAATCCTTCTCTTGATATTTCTGAAACTCACAGGTCTGAAATGCATCTTAACAAGCTCAGTACCATATGTTGGCAAGCTTTATTCTTTCTAAAGGCCCTAGACAGGAACATTTCTTCCAGCTTCTAGAAGCTGTCTGCATGTCTCAGCTCCAAATCAGCAGCATCAGATCTTTTCTCCCTCTGCTCCTTACCTTCTTGTAAAGACTTTTCTTACCCTGGGGTCCCTGATTTATCCACACTGTGGAGTTCTTTTTTCAGTCCAAGGAAACATGTGCAAAAGTTCTAGAGATCCTTTGACCTGATGGACATCTTTGGGGGCTACTAGGGAGCAGAGGACACTTGTTCAATAATTCATAAATCTGAGCTAGAGTTTGGAGATAGGAATAGATCTGGTTTCCTAAAGGAAATAGGCCAATGAGAGGACAAGATTTGAACATGTTTGCATGGTATATTTAGGTTGTGATATTCAAGGGGATTGGCTAAATTTTGAACTGAAAAAGACATAGATATTTTACTGTAAAAACACGGAGATAAGGCCAAGGACTTGATTCAGCAACATTATGTCCTTTGCATGTGCAGGGTTCTAGATACAACTCTGGCAATCAACCACTTCAATGACCAAGTAATTAAATGAAATATGCATGTAATCATGGGAGGGGTAACAGGAAGAGTATGTGATAACGGACATAAAGCAATGAACTAACACTTTCACTACTACCATAAATACTATTTTTCTGATCTTTTCCAACTGATTGTAGTTGGTATAAAATGTCTGTTATTCTATCAGATATTTTTGGCAACTAATGTGCCATACTATTTGAAGAAAATATCTGTGTTAATGTCAGAGGCAGATACATGAGAAATGACAAAGACTAACTGAAAATGTTTGTTTTTGCCAATATGATCACCAATAAAACCATGTGTGTGGATTAGCCACCCTAATCCCCCTATAATATGGTAGCACAGAGGTGAGTCAGTTTGATTTTGATACCAGGTTTATTTTATAGGGGCTATTAAGGCTTCAGAGTTTTACTTAGTCACTAAGGTCTCTATTTTGTGGCAAATCCATCACTACAGTTTGAGGAGAGGGCAAAAGGAACCCCACCCCCAAACATTTGTTTTAGTCAGGCCAGAGATCCACTAATAATGAGAAAACTCCGTAAACATTCTTTTATTCTAAGCTCTGGGACATCACTAGCCAGAGAACAGCAGAGTAAATACCACTGTTACACAGCTGATGCGAAATTCCAGTCACTCTAAAATATATAGAATCACATCCAAAGGACATCTGTAAAAGTGGCTTGAACATCTATCCACTCATCCCTTCTGTGTAAAAGTCAGCATGATAGGAATGACTCAACCCTCCTATCTCCAATGAGACATGTAATGTTTTCCTTCTGCATTTAATGTCTCTATGAACAGGACTGCCAGTTGGAGAGCCAGGTCCAGATCCACAGTTTTGGAATTCCCTTGGACTTCCTACTCTCTTTGTTAGGCTTCCAAGCATGAAGACTGTCAATTTTATCTTTATGTGCCTTCTAGTTCTCTTTCTTGTGCTCTCTCTTCATTTTCTTTTGTTAATATTGGCAGTTACTACTGACATAAATACAACCTAACTGGCCGTGTTACCCAGTCTTTGACATTGGTACTTATTCACTGATGTACATTCACAATCTGACTGGCCATGCTACCCTAGCCTTTGTTCTTTGTGATCTAGCTCAAGTCCTATTGAGAATACTGAAACCCAATTCTAATTACCTCATTAGCAGTCCAGGAACCTTCTTCTGTTTCTGCCAGGCTTGTAAAAATGGTGAACAGTAGTCCTGACAAGCATCTTAAATCTATTCTTTCAGAATGCAAGTTCCTTTCTGTGCTTGAGTTTTCAGTAAAACAAGACTTCTTGTCATCTCTAAATCTAGTCTGCATGTTCTCTACACCTTCAGACTTTGATATTCGTTTTACTTTACCAAACCTAGGAAAACCTGAGACCCTCTTTCGTGGCAAGTACAGGAGTGTCTTATTATCTATGTAGTAATTCCAAGACCCTCCGTGGATGTCTGAAAACACACAGACAGCATCAAAACATATAAACATTGTTTCCTCCCTCTATGTGCATTTATGATTTATTTCTAATTTATTAACCAAACATGAAGTTAGCAAAAGTAAAATACGAGGCTGTCATAACATTGTGAGACTCCCTATTGCACTGCCCTCATTAGTTTTCCTCCTTGAGGCAATGTGTATGATGCAATATTGACATAATGTGCTGATCTGTAAGCTTAGGTCACTATGTGAAAGTCACTTGAGGACAAGCCACACAATTCCAAGTTGTCAATTTGATACCAAGAAGCCTACTAAGTGACTAATTGGTGGACTGTGTGCACAGAGCACAGGCTGAGTCTCATTCTAGAGACAACGAAGTAGGGATGAGCAAGAGATTTGTGTTGCTTTTGATTTTGTTTTCAGCACTGAGGATAATGTGCAATTTAAAATTTACGAACTCTTCATTTCTAGAAATTTCCACTTAATATTTTGAGACTGCAGTTGGCTACCATTAACTGAAACTGAGTTCTAAGAGGGGAACTTCTCATGAGGGAGTCACACACTATTATTTAATGAAAGCATTCATGAAATTTATGCTGCCCCAAATTGAAAGATAACTCTGCCTTACCATTTAATTTGATTATCATCTTTCTGACATTTTTCACATGGAACCCATAACTATTTTCTTGTATGTGCTTCTCTCTCCTCCACATGACAAGCTTTTAGAAATTAGAGACTAAATCTTACAACTCTTAGGTATCTTGAGTTATTCTTCATTTATACTCTGTGTTAGCATGAATGAATGATTTGATTTTGTTTATTTGTTTTATGAAAGATTTGTGAAAATATGAACACACCATTTGAACCTACTCAAAAATAAGATTAACCTGGACATAGAATAATGAATTATCCAGGTGAATAAGATGGTACTTTGACACAATGAGCCAAGAGAAATCTCATCTCTAGAAACCAGCATCTTAGTACAACATTTTGAAGAAAGAGACCATCTCATGACTTAAGATTCAGTCTAATCTTAGTACCAGAAAACTGAAACCTCCTCACTGGAGAATAAATAAGCTTCAATTTTTAATAGATGACAATTTGTTACAGAGCTGAGGGTTTCACATTATCCCAAGTATTAGCCACACTCTCAATATCCAGTAAATGAGTCATGTGGTGAGAGGTGCTGTTTCTGGGTCTAGGGTTTGGCCTCCAGTCATGGTGTTGGTAGCAACAGCTGCTCATGTCTTTGAAGGCAGCCCTTGTTCCCTCATCAGACAAGAGATGTATGTGTCAAGCTCCACTAGTTAAAAGACCTCAGATGATTTGGGGGGGTTGATAGTAAACTGGATAGGGCATCAGAAGAGGACTCGACCTTTCTATGAAGATGCTGATGAAAAGTATAGATCAGGGTGATGAGAAAGGTCATTGTTGATCTATAAATGGACAAAAAAAATCTTACATTGAATTACAACATTGAATTGAGAGATAATATTTCATCCTTTATGATAAGAAATGGAGGCCTTTGTAGCAGATAAAATTTAAGGGTGTTATGTTTCAGAGCACCAAGAACAAATATAGACATATGAATCAAGAAGAAGCTAGTTTGGGCTCATGTAAGAGGTGATAAGAGGTGAGATTACATAATGCTGAAACTTTGCCTGACCTGATAAACCTCTATGACTTAAGAAAGAGAACCCTGTCTGGTTATGCCCAGCCTCCTTAATATTATTATGGGAAAAAGAATTTCTCATATTGCAGGCTGGGGAAGCCAAATATGGTCTTCCTGAAGCAGCATTCTGCACTTGACTGTACACAGAACTTTTGATTTCAAAGAAAGTTGCAGAGAATTGGGAGATAACCTTGTGTACTTTGTGTTTTACTATAGACAAATTGGTAGAAAGTTAACCTACTTTTAATATTATTTTAAAGTCATCACTTAGTTTTCAATATTATCATATTATTTTGTTTCTAAACAGAGTGTAAAGAACTGAGACCATATAGTTGAATAATAACTAAGATATTAGGAAAGATGGCAGTGTGGTTGTGCTCCCATGAACCCTCTTCTAGTCAGCTTTCCATGTGAAAGATTCAGACAGTAGAATAAGGTCAACGGACATCCACGATACAGATTTGAAACCAAACAGGTATGCACTCCATTGCTTTAGACTCAGACAAAAGGTAGGGGCTCCTGGATGAGTAGAGGGCTGATCTGCTAGCTAGGGAGAACTCAAAGTCCTAGATTCCAGAATGGGTCCAAACATGTAAACAAAGGCTCTGCTTCAGCCTGAAGAAAATCCATCTCTCAGTTTCTAGTGAAAGCACTAGCAGCCCTCGAGAGAAACTGCAACCATGAGTTGAGGTATTGTTTGGCCACACTGCTGAGAACTGGAAACACATACTATACCATTCCTTGCCAATAACATCAGGACATCAGTTTCTGCACATAGAGTTGGAGAAGCCTTTTGACTTGTAGGTAAAATTTTCAGTCTGAGTGACAAGTGTCCAAGAAATGCAAACTGAAACTATGGAAGATGCCAGAAATGGGAAAAACTTAATGCTAATATTATTCTGTGTGGAAATATAAAGCACAAAACAATTATTTTGCAGAATGCATCTGAATTATAAATGCACATAGAAAAGGACCCCCACACCTCATTTTTTCGAGCTCACTTAAAACTTTAAAAATGGAGATAAATACATTATAATGCTAACTGAAGAGTAAGCATTCAATAATCTAACAGGGTATGGATGATAACTGTGCTTCTGACATTTTAAATGTAAAAGATTAGTTTCTGAGTAATAACATACAGTGGTCCTGTATTTGTGTATGAAGCTTTCCTTCACATAAAAGCTTACACACTCAGTGAAAAGACAGTTCACAGTTAGATACAGTCGGGTACGATAATCCTGAAAATCTCATTGTTAGAAGGGAGGAAAGACTACCAGATTTTACTTGATTTACATCTGAGTTGTATAATGGTTACAATTAATATATATTTGATGTATTTTTCACAAAAGTCATATTTAATAACATATGAGAAAGATAGTTTGTAATCTACTGATACCAGTTCAGCTATCATGAAAGTTTTTGAGTATTTTGTCTGATAAAACTGAAAATCTAACCAGACAAACACATGGAGAAGACATTTTCTTTTATTCTTTCTACAGGATGATGATACCCTTGTGAGATTAAAAAAAAAAATAGTACTTGTTTGGATAAACATCTGAGATTTGGAGGAACCAAAGGATTAATCTCACTGAACTTCATGGCATAAGAAACAAAAATATTCAAGCTAAGTGATTGGAGAATGAATCCTCAGGCTAATCTCTGAGGTATGCTGCTAAGCCACAGGCTCTGGGACATCAGTGTGAATTAGAATCACCTGGAATGCTGTGACAAGCTATGGCTCCACTTCACCATCACCTTTAGGCACTTGGTGAATAGGTCTGGGTTGAAAGCTGGAAATATGTACTTTGTACCTAGTGTTCCAGTAAAGCTTGTGACAGTGGCCTAAGGACGATTCTCAGAACCATTGCTTTAAAACATTTTATCACCTTTGTCAGAAATATCTGAGATTTTCAGAAACAAGCCTCAACGACACACAGGTCTCTGTTGTTAGTATGGTCCCAGAGCTAAGTGTTTGAAACATGAGGATTCAGATTTGTCAGTATCATGCACAGGCCATCTTACTCAGAAATGCATCAAATCAGTACCATTCCTGTGGAGTAAGCTTCAGAGAAAGACTCTTTAGGTCACAAGGTGTTTGCAGGAAGGTTAGAAAAGGTTTTCTTTGCCTTTACTTGGTGACATTCCAAGCAAAGTAGCCTCTTCCTCTCCCATGGCCTCAAATCCAAGTCTTTGGTCTCTTCCAATTCCATTTTATTGTACATCATAACTGCATGGCCATTATGGATATACTTTCAAAGTGTATATTTACTTTGTGAAAGTGATTACTTTAGGGAAAGCAGAGGTCAGAATTACAGTTGGTGGATAGATCTGAGAAAATAAGGTTTCGCCTTCCTTGCTCCTTGGTCATATCAGATTTCATCTTTTGCTATGCTCTCTTCTCCAAATTCACTGTTCTTAATACTGTCCCTTGACTGTACTACTTTGCAGAGTACCCAGATTGCCTGACATCTTTCTGACTTTTCCCCCCAAACTTAACCTCCCTGAATTTGAATATTTAACCATCTTGATACAAATCCACAGCAACTTATCAAAGGAAACAACTTAAAAAGATAATCTCTTCTGATTTAATCTGTTTTATATGGAAATTTTAAACTCAAAATCCCTTTACATATAGGAAGATATTTCCAGCAGTTGACTGTTAGTTTAGTTACAGTTCAGGGAGCTAGTCTTGGAGTAGTTAGTTATCTAGTATCTCTCTCATTACAGTACACAGTTTAAGATGCTGCGAGAGTTGTGCTTGTGAGGATGTGAGCATCGTTCTCCTTTGCAAGACTCCAAGCAATCCCTTCCTAAGAGAGAGTGAATGTGATCCTTCACAGTAAAACATTTCCCTTTATGTTGTTGACCCAACAGTTGGACTTCTGCTAGCCTAGTTCATACAGACTAGAAGTAACATTTATGGTTAAGAAGCCCTTTGATTCTACCTCTGTAAGTAAAGAACAGGGTCTAAGTTCAAAAAACAGCCAAATGAAACATGGCTAAGTTAGGTTCTGGGTCTTTGTGGAGAGATTAGGGGTAAGACTCTAGCAGACCAGTTCTGATAGAGAAATAACAGGGCACCACCCTTTTGTACCAGGCCTAGAAGTCTAGCTGCCTTGTTGGCTAGACTTACAAAACTAGCTATCTTACAATCTATAATTTATAAGTCAATCAGGTTTTCTATTTCTTATATTATATTTCTTATGGAAGTATAAATATGTTCACTTATACTGATTCTTTTGCCTTTGAAAAATTCAAGATCATCTTAGTTTTGCCAGTAGGAATGATAGAAATTAGTTTTGATCAGACTGCATTAGATATCTGTGGATAAAATGGTAGCAACCATGACCATCAGGGGACAGTAATTCATGGAAAGTCAACATCAAGCCTCTAGATTCAATAATCTTTTTAGCAGGACTAAAATAATTTTCTGGGCAGTGTTCTATTTTAATTTTTTTAAACAAGGGGATCTGGAGTTCCCCCATAGGTGACTGCTACTGCAAGAAGCAAACATTCTGCCTCACTTCTAGAAGCACAGGACTCAGTAAAAAACTGCCCAGTTTATTTCTCTTGGCTTGACCTAGCTAGGAGAGGAGAGATTTTTATTTATATAGACTAAATAGAAAGTAATCCCAACTTTCTAAAAACAACAATTACTGTCAAAATATATGACAATTGGGCAAATGGGCTTCATGGATAAAAGTAGTTGTCACCAGCCAGGCAGTGGTGGCACATGCCTTTAATCCCAGCACTTAGGAGGCAGAGGCAGGAGGATTTCTGAGTTCGAGGCCAGCCTGGTCTACAGAGTGAGTTCCAGGACAGCCAAGGCTACACAGAGAAACCCTGTCTCGAAAACCAAAAAAAAAAAAAAAAAAAAAAAAGTAGTTGTCACCAATTCTTGACAACCTGAGTTTGATATCTGGAGCTCACATGGTAGAAGGAGAAAATCAACTCTTACAAGCCTCTGACCTCTACTTATATTGCAGGCATAAACACACCCCTTACCACACAAAAATAAACAAATTCATGTAATAAAATATTTAAAAATGTGTGATACTTGTACTATTACTAGGTAAGTATACACTTTCACTCATGATTTGCTTTTTCTCTTAGTCAATATTTGTTTTATTGATTTCTCATAAGTTATTTTAACCTGACCTACATGGAAGACACATAATTTCAAATTTCATTTAATAAGATTAAAACACAAAAGTAAAACATATATAAAATATAGTGCTCATTTAGGCATATAGCTGTTAAATTTATGTTTTCATACTAATCTAGGTACTGTAGGAACTTTTAATTTGAGGTCACAATTCTATCATCTTTGCATGCCTGGAACTAGAGCAAACTCTAATGAATGCACTTTGTAGACAATGAAGGGTTTCATGACACACGGACAACTAGCATTCCAAGTGTTTGAATTCTATGACAGTGTTCAGAGAGGTTCCACCCAATGCAAATATTTTCTAGAGCCTTTTCCATGGAAATGCTATAATTTATAACTTTATGAGAAAAATAAAGTCATTTTCTGAGCACATGTGAAACTACTTCATGGAGTGAGAACAATAAAAGTTTTACCACATTGATAAGGATTTCATTGCATTTAGTGGATTATGGAACAGAAAGACTCTGATAGTGACCTTCAGTTCCCCTTCAGTGAGGGGTGCTCCAGGGATCACTATGGTCACAAGAACATGCCCCAGGTTTTACAGATTATTTTCCAAACCACAGCAGTCATAAAATACTGACTGTGTGTTTGGCCATGAGATGTTATAGATAAAATTATGCAAAAGAGAGGTGTAAAAACAAGTAAGAGGGAAAGGCATGTCTGTCTAAGTGGGAATTAACAACATTACATGTATTCTTTCAGAAGACCTCCGAGAGAATCTTGAAGACATGTTTTATAAGAACATGTGGTGTGAATTCGATTGACCATTTTTTACTCCAGTAGAATTTCATCCCCCACTTAAATCCATTGAGTACACATGAGTGTTTTGGATGGTGATCACTAAAAATATATTTGTCAACAATTCAATAGGTATTATAAGACCACAAACCAAAGCCTCCTGGAGGATAGCAGGCATTTGTCTATGATGTAGAAGAACAGAAAACTTTGTTCATTCTGGCAGGGATATAAAATGGTGCAGCCACAGTGTAAATTGGAAGGCAATTCCTCACCAAATTTTAGCCAAGATTATGATTTTGCAGTTACCATTCTACTTTTGGAAATGTGCCTAAAAGAATGCTGAACCTAGACTTAAAGAGATATTAATATATACACATCCACAGTAGTGGAACAATTCAGTGACTGTTTCCAGATACATAGGCAAGGGAAGTGTGGTCTATCTACACAGAAGGCCTTTGAAAGAAGGAAATATACCTCAGCACATGCTTAGCAAAATAAGCCAGATCTCAATGAACAAACACTGACACTGATCACATGAGGACCTAGAATTCACATTCACAGAGAGAGGAAGCAGATAGCTGTCACTGGAATCTAGAGAAACAGACCTGGGAGTTGTTTAATGTGTAGGTTTCTGGTTGAAAAAGTGATGGTGGCGAGTGTTCCACAGTAACATCGATGTACATCATGAGACAGATATATATGCCTAGCTGGACGTGTTTCACTTAGCAAATTCTACTTTATCATAAAATTATTAAAATAAATAAAATTTAGTTTCTGTGCACCATATATAGATTCTATTAAAGCTAGATAAATAATATTCTCAACTCAGCTTCCTCTATTACAATCTCAACAATCCCTGTAGCCCCTGGAATTCCATCTGACACAAGAAATGTGGTCATTTGTAGGAAAACTAGAATGATAATGACATTGACTATATGTGGATATATTTTTCAAGTTTTATATAAGCATATACCCATATAAATACATCTATCACCCTGTAGGGTTATGGAAATAAATGGAGTAAAACTTACTTTAGCTTAAACACTGTATTTCAGAATAACTACTCTCTGCTGAAGTCTATTTGCTTTTGATACTCTAGTGTTTGCCCTTAAATTGTCATGAAGCATTGAACTAGGGCAAGAAGAATCAGTATCTAGACAGAAAGGAACAGACACAGTTGTGCTATGGAGGCCGAAGTGTAAATAAAGGGCTCTTCTAGCGTATGCTGGCCTTCACTGCAATGCATGTTCTTGTTTTATGTTTTTATTAGCACTTTCAGAAAATTAACACCTCCTCTGCCTTCCAGCACAGGTAATTTTGTGTCTGGCCCCCCTGCCTATTGTATCAGTGCTGACACATTTTTTTCTTCCTTCTGTCTTTCTTTCTTTCCTTCCTTCTTTCCTACCTTTCTCCTTCTGTCCTCTTTCCTTTGTTTCATTTTCTCTTCATTTTTTCTTTTTCCTTCCTAATTGTTTCTTTTGAAGAGAATAATGTTTGCAACAAATATTCTAAACAAATAGAAAAATTAAAATAGACATTGGCAAGAGTGGACTGAATACCAAACAGCATGCTAGAGAGCTGGCTTAGAAGCTAAGAGCACTTGTTTTGGTAGTGGGTCCGTGTTTGATTACCAGCACCAACAAGTTGGCTCACAGCTGTCTATAGTTCAGTTCCAGGTGATCATAAGCATTAGGGACATGTACATACATTTAGACAAACCCTCACATATAGAAAACAAATAAATCTAATGAAGAAAAGATCAAAGCATTTCCATGTAAAGCTCACATGCTCTAAATGAGCTCCATGTTCTGACTGAGAGAGAAGAAAGAATGTTCAGGCAAGATGGCAGGCGTAAGATTGGTTCTAAGACCCCACAGAGACTGTGCAGAGATACTGTGTATACTTGCTAACACAATCTTCAAAACAGGATGGTAGGAGGAGGTTAGTTGCCATGCAGTGAATTTGAACTTGATGTACATTTACATAATGTTATAAAACAAAGCATTCAATGGATAGGGCTTATTATGCAGGAAACAGTCAATAAAATGATAATATGATTGCTATTAAACCAGATTAAAAGGTATAAAAAGCTTACAGGGTACAATAATAAAAAAGAAACATTAACTTTAAAGGAAATTAATGTAAACAGATCTTCATTGATCAGATCAGAGTGTGACTGAAAATTGAGTAAAGGTCTACAAGATGTGGAAAGCTATCATTTGAGGACAGTGTGCCACACGCCACCCTTTGTCTCAGGCCAGTCGCTCTGGACAACCATTGTCTCAACTAGGTCTCTGATCCTCTCTAACATGTTTTATTGATACTTCACCCTTGGCCATGATTCTTAGTACAGTAACCTCACTGTATGGTCTTAAGTCCCTTCCTTTTGTTTCAGTAAGTGGCTTTGCAGTCACAGAAGAAGGGATAGATACTTAAAGGAATGTTAAACCCATAAGTTTGTGTTTATGGTAAGTTCAAAAATATAATGTTTATAGTCATTGAAGTAAGCCATCAAGATTTCTGAAAGGGCTGGAAATGCACAACAGAACCCAAGATGTTATAAAGTCAGATGAATGAGAGCAAGTGAAGTGGACGGTTCAGCAGGTTAAGGCATTTGCCACCCATCCTGATGACCTGAGTCTGATCTGTGGGAGGACCTTCATGACAGAACATCTCTAATTTGTCTTTGACTTCCACATGTGTGCCATGACATACTCCACCTCTTACATAAACGTTACATAAAGAAGAGTACTTTTAAAAGAAACTTAGCTGTATTAACCATATAGTTTTAGTTTTTAAAGAACAGTATGTTTTCTTGTCTCTACATAGTGCTAGAAGGAATGAGAGATCAGAATAATAAATATATTGATTTGTTTTCTTTTGACTTTTTAAGACAGGTACTCATTGTATATTTTAAGTAAGCTTTGAACTTGAACACATATCTCAGCCTCCTGAATGCGAGGATCATAAAAGTGCCACGTCATATGGGAATTGGTCTAGTTTAGCAACACAGCGTAAATGATCAGCATCCCTTTGCCAATTTGAAGTTTGTGAAAAACTAACTTGTAAAACATCTGGGATGCTTGAGAAATTCAGATAGACTAAGATTTTAGTTGATATAGTTTATGGTATTTAAAGAAACTTAAAAGTTGCCGGGCAATTGTGGCGCACACCTTTAATCCCAGCACTTGGGAGGCAGAGGCAGGTGGATTTCTGAGTTTGAGGCCAGCCGGGTCTACCGAGTTCCAGAACAGCTAGGGCTGCACAGAGAAACCCTGTCTCTAAAATAAAAAAAAATAAATAAATTAAAAAAAAGAAAGAAAGAAAGAAAGAAGGAAAGAAAGAAACTTAAAAGTCAATTAGTTACATAGTTTAGGAGAATGAATGTGGAATTAACCAAGAAACACATGTAACTAATAAATCAAATACCCTCCCTCCTACCTTTCAACATTTATAATGACTTACTTGTTAAACATAAAACTTTGGGAAAAGGAGTTAAAGTTTGTAACTTTCGATTGGAACTCTGCTTTATAAGATCTCTTTGATAGATAGATGCATAAGAATGTCTGTCTAGGTGAAAAACAGAAGAAGCCTGTGTTACTTACAGCTTCAGAGAAGGCTGCTGGCCAGGTCACCCAGTAAGTCCCTCCTGAGGATGGGTACAGCAATGTGGAGCAGTAGGAAGCAGTGTATATATAACAGGAAGGGTGTTGGTAACTAGGGGCCCAGATGAGCTGATTAATAATAATCTTGGTGGCCTGTGGGGCCCAAGGACTGTCCCAAGTTGTCAGTTGCCTGGCATCAGAATGATTAGGGTAGGTCTATAGTGGGCCCCAGAACATGGGACCCTGATAAGAGAAGCAGTTGGGGTGTGGACTTAATCAACTGTTTAAGAAAGGAAAATGTGAAGCGACTGTCACTGTCTCCAAACCACTTCATGACAGTACAGAAAAAGAAAAAAAACATACATAGCCTAATGTGATTATTGAGTTTGTATAACTAAATATCAAACTCAATTACTTGGGGAATATTTGAGTGGTTTGAGTGGAAACCACTACTCGAAAGCGTGGAAATAGTCTCAAGCATGGAGAAAGACAATAACTTTTCTCATTATTGAATAGATGAGTGCAGAGACTTTCTAATATGACAGGAAAAGAAAAAGACTAGGTAGAAACACAAAATGTCCAAGGCTTGACTTGAGTTGGTCTTAGTATTTTCTTGGTATTGGAGGCTAGTAAGTCAGATGAGACTTTACCAACATTTTGCTTAAATAGCAGATTTTTTTTTTTTTTGCTTAGAATTACAGAGAATGATAAAGGTACTAGTTTGGTCCAAATTCTATTAGAGTGGACCCTTGATTGGTGGTGGTGTTAAGCTACAAACGAGAATAGTTAGTGTTGCATATAACAGCTGAACTAGCTAATAGAAAACTGATGACAAACCTGTTGTTGACTCTGAAGTTTCTGACTTTCATGAAGCAGGCCTAGTATGTGTTGACATTTAGATACAGGAGATACTAGAGTTTTGTGGATTAGCACTGATGGCTTTCAATGTTGGGTTAGAGTAATGGCTCCTGTGGCCATTCTGACATGTGCCCAGGCAACGGTGAGAAGTACTGTCTCAGGCATGGAACACTGGTGACAGCTGGACAGATAGAGGGAAAATGATTGCTATTATATTTATGGGAAGGCAAGAGACAACAGAGTATATTCACGAGACTTTAGGTTTGAGGGCACTGGAAGGACAATGTAGGGGGATGTGTAACTTTGCTAGAGCCACAGCTAAGTGAGTTAACATCTTTAGGTTGGAAGATTGTATCTCATTTTAGAAAAAATAAGTATGAAGAATGAAAATGGAGGAACTAAAACTTTTGTGACTCCTGACAGTGTCTTTCTGTTGGAGGAAATATGAGGACCACTTGTCATAACCAGGTTCCCCTGGGTAATGGTGTTTAGAAAGAAGTATTAATTCCTCAATATATTGTGTTTCTAATATATTGTGTCTCTAGGGTAATTGTCATCTTGGTTGATGTGTGTTGTGTGATAATAAGAGATGAAACAACTGCATAGGAGATAACTTCATTCATATGTGTGTATATTTTGGATATCCGTGTTTATGACAAGAAGTTTGGATTTTGTTTTCTGTGTAGGCTTTTAGAATGAAAAGGGCAAGGTGCTTTTAAGAGAGACTGTGGAAGGCAGGGGAGACATGGGCAGTGAAGGATAGAGTAAATAATTTGAACAGTTAAAGGACACAAGACTTGCCCCATGACACTAGGACAGTACACAGTTTGCAGTCTTTGGTATGTGTACCTACTAGGTAGAAGAAGGAGCAGGAGTCTGATAGTAGCAGGAGTCTGCATCTTAGAATTAGTATGGAAACACTAGATGTGGTCCCATTGAAGCTTAAACTTGCTATGGTATACAGTCAAACTGTGGTCACAGAGAGACGAACTTAGATTCTATACAGGATCATAGTACAGATTTAATTTGTTGGGCAAATTGGAAACTTACATTTTGGTGGCTCCCACCTTTTAAATAAAACAAGACTCAGTAATCTAATGGGTCACTGACAGTTTAGGTCCTTCTGTGGTGGTAAGGCTTCCCAAAATCTGGTGGAGTTCATACTCCTGGTAGTTGGAGACATGACAAATTCATCCCTAAAGGTTGGTTTTTGGCCTTGATGCCTAGTGTACTAGTGATGCCTTTCTACACGGAAACAATATGTAATGTAATTTTGTGGGATATGATGTTACATCAGTGATTATGTAGAAGCAGAACCATTTGTAAAATACAATGCAGTATTGCGTTCTAGAATTTTGTCTTCTCACTCATAGTCTTGTGAATACTCAGGTATAGTCGTTTACAATTGTAAGTAGATCAAATGGCAGAGCCTGACATAGTTTTAGTCTCAGTCATGAGTAGGTGAACCTAAATGTTCTCAGCAGTTTAAGGTTTTTGTGGATGAATGATGAGAGATTAGGCTATACTCAAGACTTTATATCACACAGTGTGATGTGTGCGTATGGTCAGTAGGATGTTAGGATGCTTGTCTGTTAAAATATCTCAGGTTGGGGTCAGAACTCTTTCATCAGCATACAGGTGATTCATTCCATCAGTCAATAGGGCCTTTTATCTCAGGTGTTGATGGCTGGTGATAAGCAAGTCTTGGAGAAATTTTGGTTGCAGGGCTCGCAGTAGCCAAATGCATTGGCCACAGAATTTGCTATGTCTTGTTGAAATAAGGGTTTATTTGGAAAATTTGAGCCTCTAAATCAAATAAAAATGAAAGCATCCAGATCAATAATAGAACCAAGGTCCAGCATGGTGTTGTGTGTTTACGTCATGTAACATTTTATTGTTCGGTACTTCTTTTCTTCTGACAGGAATTTTTAACAATGAAAGGTTACCTAGTCTTACAGTAATGTAGAGTAGTGATTGTTTTTTTTTTTGTCTTAATTTTAAAAGGGGGTCTTTCTATGTAGCTTAAGTGGCCTTAGACCCACAAAAATCCTCTTTCCTTATTTTCACAAGTTCATGAGCTGGGCTTCCAGCGTTTTTCACTTGATTTGTTTTTCTTCCTCTTTGATAGTTTACATTTGTGAAAAATTCCCTAGAGCAACCTTCTGTTTCTTTGACAGAGTTAAATGGGGAAGTCAGATTAATCATCCATCTCTTATAACATGAATAGTAAGGAAATTTTTGGATTGAAGGAAATTTAGGGTCAAATGAGTCCAATAGCAAGTGAGTACACTCTAGTCTATAGGGCTGTATATAATCACTGAATTAGCTTGATCACTAATTAGCCCCTGGGATAGTTAATCTTGGGAAAGTGTCAACTTGATTAGATATGGACTCAAATAAGACACGTCTATGGGGTTGTCTGTAAGAATAGTTCCTGGAGCTTCCTCACCTCCAGATAGTTTTATAGTATTGGAAGTTTCTGTATATGGTATTGTGGGGAAGTCATCAACAGTCTTATAGACCCATGAACTCTATAAACTATAATAATGACTGATGTAGCAAGATAGGCCCCTAGATGTAGTAGTAGCATGACTCTTATAGGGCATGTATGACTAACTGCTTTCTGATTCATTTTCAGGCTCACTGCACAAAGGGAAATGCATACACAGTACTCTAAGTCTGGCGAAGAACCCGTGGTATTCACAGACCACAGAATATACAATTACTATTCTGCCAAATAAAAAAAAAAGCTTAGTGCAGCTCTCGGATCTCATTAGAGAAGTTTCTTTGTACAGTGAACAGTGGTTACTGCAGAAACTCACAACTGATCAGTGTGTAAAATCAAGTGGAATGCTTAGCAGCTACAAATGAGACTTCTATGCCACCCCCTCAAAGCTCAGGGACAATCAAGGAAGGTGGGGTGGAATCATTGTAAGATCCAGAAGTTGGGGAGGGCTAGAGCAAAACAGTGTTATCTGGACTTGGCAGGGCCACTGCATACATGAACTCACAGAACTGTGACTGCCACAAGATCAAGCCATCTAACATTCCAGCATGGAGAACGAAAATATTTGCAAGCTTCTACCCCTAACTAAAGACCTGTGGACAGTTCATGGCTTCTGGTGAAAGGAGTGTCAGTTTACTTTAGGAGTGTGACCCTTGCTTGGTTGACTGTGGTCCAGAGAATAGCCTCTTACATGGAATGTATGGACAGCACATTGTTCTCAGTGGGTACAAAAAAAAAGATACCAAGTTGGGAGTTGATAAGGAGCTGTGGATAAACTTGGCAGAAGCTAAGAGGAGGAGTGGGCAGTTAATATGATCAAATTACAGTATATAACATTTTTGAAGAATTGCCAAAACTATTAAGTTAAAATATATTTTAAAATTGATCATTTCCTGGAAGGATAGACTGAGTGACAAAATGTCTTCTCCTAGAGTGAGCATCAGTTTCACTGATGACTGAGGAAAAGTTGCTGTTTTTGCCTGTCTGCTCTCACTTCTGTGAGTGCATCTACTCTGAGGCTGCCTCTGTTGTCATTTTTTTTGACATTGGGTTCAAGTTTCTTTGCTCTTCCACTATGGACTGAAGACAAGTGGCTCTCCAGGAATTCTTCAGACTTTAGAACCAGATTGGAAGTGTTGAGGTATCCAGCATTGGGGACTGAGCAGCTACTGGGTCCAGACCAACGTCTAGTTTGAGGTTAGGGCACTGAGGTCTCTCTCTGTATAAATGGTCTTTGGTGATTTGTTCATATTTAAGAGAATAGTATAGTGCAATGTTAGCACCAAGGAAAAGCCAATCAGTTTGTGATCTTGAGCATAATGGTTTTTGGCCACAAACATGGTGTTTAAATATTTCATCTGCAAATGGGGTCATGTCCATTAATATTATGTAGACGGCAAACTGAGACTGGCAAGCCCAGTGATTAGAAAAGAATAAAACATGCTTTGACATTTGAAGAATATTGAACACAGATGCTTTGATAGGAAGAACTTTGGGCTTTAAATAGTTGTCATCAGTAAGGAGCCTTCCTTTATTTGCATTGGTCTTAGAGGCACTTGAACTACCAATAGGAGAAATTTTAGTGCTTCTTTTAAATAAACCATGTCAGGAAGAATGCTATTCTTCACTTTCATGATTTAACTGGTGCTAATGGAGTTTCAATTATCTTAACTAGTACAGATAAATAAATGGGGCTCTTCTGGCATGGTCCACTTATAATACTATAGGTATTTATTAACTCAGATGGCTTTATTATAGTATTTGTTCTATTTATGAAAATTAAAGATGTAAAAATTGGGAACTAAGTATTATTGTTGCAAAAATATGCAAACTAGCATAATAAGGACATATATGTAAAAAATAAATAAAAACATAAAAAATAAAAAAATAAAAAAAATTAAAAAAGGATATATGTGTAAAACATATAACTCATTTAAGGACATCCACAAACAGAAGACACACATAATCAGATCACAGTGGATACTTGTACAGGGGCAGAACATAGGAGTTGGACATGGAGCTTTAAAAATAATATAAAGAGGGGAAAGTTAAAAATAGTCTTTTGTGAGAATTTTAATCATTTGTCCTAAACTGAAAGATATAAGTAATATGAACTTTCCAGTCAGAAGAAACTACATAAATAAATGTATAAAACTCTCCCCTCCCAAGGAACTCAGATTAACAGTCAAATACAATGCAATGCACCCACTAATCCTGTGATAGATGCAAGCAGCACCTTCATGACTTGGGTACCACAGCAGGAAAGTACCTAGTTTGGGAAGCAATGCACCCACTAATCCTGTGATAGATACAAGCAGCACCTTCATGACTTGGGTGCCACAGCACTAAAGTACCTAGTTTGGGAAGCTTTTGTCAGAAAATTCTTGTCATCAAATTCTTTGGATAGTTACCAGTTAATTAGGTAAGAGGGTGAGAAAGGGCAAAGATGATCCTAGACAAAGAATACAGATGCATGGAGACACAGTGGGTAGGAAGGGAATGGTTTGAAATCTTGCAAGCACACCAGGGATAATGTTTTCCATGTGTTTGTTCTTCAGTTATTTATCAGACAACTTCTCTGAACCCAGGACTTACAAGTACAAACTGAATTTCAAGGCATTGGCATTTTGCCTGAGATCACAGAAATAGAATTGGCTGGATATAAAATTCAATTAGACTTCACCAAGATCCCACTCTTTGCCTTTCCTTCCTCTATCCCTATGTGCTGCTGAGGGGTTCTGAAGTTAAATAGAGTGCTGGACCAGATGGCATACATGCTTGTGGATTGTGTTCCCTGAATGACATCACCAGATTACTTTGAGATTGCACATAATGCTTTGAAGGCTCTAATATTCTTTGGATGGCTCAGCCATGACACCTGTCTGCAGATAGTTTAAAGACAGAGAAGTTGCTCTGATAAGTTTCTGAAATAGCTGAGCACTGAATAAAACTCAAACACACACAAGGAACGTTTTAAAGGCCCATTCTTGTAAATTCCAGGGCCAGGTGAGTGAAGGTCACTGGAAAGGACATGAACAAGGCTGAGTGGGCTTGATGTGAGTAATAGCTACGTATCAGAACCATGTGTTCTAGTTGGGGGTAGTGAGTAGGCATAGGCTTAACATGGGGTAGACTTATACAGGAACGCAAAAGGCAGAATCCAAGGCAATAGGAGTGCAATATGGTTCCAAATTGATGTAAGTTATATACAGGTCAAAATCTCCTGTGTGAGAAACTAGATTACAGACCATTTTATCACCAAATGTGTAGAAGATTCTGATTCTA
Source organism: Grammomys surdaster (assembly GCF_004785775.1). Taxonomy (NCBI): domain Eukaryota; kingdom Metazoa; phylum Chordata; class Mammalia; order Rodentia; family Muridae; genus Grammomys; species Grammomys surdaster. The sequence continues at coordinate 189,850 of NW_021604565.1, read as the reverse complement.
ATGATTCCTTTTCACATTCTTTGTCATTTACACACTAATTTCTATAGAGAGAAATATGTAACCACTAAAATTCATTTTTATATCAACTTACAATCTGAAATATAAATTTATGTGTGCATTCAAACAAGTTTTTCCAAACTTTTCATGAGGATTACAAGAACTAGGGATAAAAATTTTAATTCATTAATTACTGGAATTCAATCATGTTCATTTCAAGTTCTTTTCTCTTTTAAAACCTCTATTTATAGAATGGTGTTCTCATTCCTTATACAGTCTTTAACAACTGACCAAAAACCAGGGAAAATCACAGACGATCAAATAGAGTCTATATGTTTGTAATCTCTGTGTTCATCTATGTTTAATTTAGACATGATTAAAATCTTCGGGAGATAATTTATCCTGCATTGTTTGCCATGATGCAGGCATGTATTAATATGGAAAAGGACTAGAGTAGACTGTCTGATACGATATCCTGAAATTAAGATGTCATTAAAACTAAGCTGATTCCAAAATAAGGAAAAACAAGCCTTTCGAAATAAAAATATTCTTCCTGTATCTCAGAATGAAAGAAGTGAAAGGTGATTGCCTTAGATCATAATTGCAAAGGCTGCCATATCTGAAGATGTGCATTCAATCTTGCTGGTGGCCTAGAGCAGTGACCCTGCACTAGAATGGAGATGAGGCTCTGATCTCAGACTTTAATTGACCATTTGGAACGCTCATGGATGACCAGTGACACTGAGGTCTCAAATCTCTTGTCAGCAATGATGCTATTTCTCAGCACAGATGAGTGACTCTACCTGCAACTGAGGTCTGGTGTAGCACTGCTACTTAATATCCAATATCATGTCACCATCACCAGCATTCGCTGACCATCCTGCCTTTGGGGATGAGAGCATCTTTTAAATAACATCATAATTGTTCCAAACAGAAGAGAAATTAGTAAAAATGATTCAGATCTATCAGCAGATAAGTGACAAATTAATCTCAAGTAAACACTGTAGGGAAAGGCCTACATTTGTGTATGTAACTTTACATCATTAGTTGAGGCACTTGGTCCTCATTGATTACATATTGACAAGTATGACTGATAGAATGACACACTCCACATGAACCACCTGTGGCTGTGGGTCATTGACAAAGATGGCAGATTCGCTTTCCTTATTTATACAGCAGTGGTTATAAAAAGCAACTGGCCAGAGTGCATCTGAGGTTTAAGTAAGGTAATGTACTAGCATAAATAATACCAGCCTGGGATATGAAGGTTTCTTAGTCAACTATAACTACACTTATTTTTATAGGTCTAATGAGTTAACATGGTTATAGGCATGACTTTTGTGATAAAGTTGTTATTTTGTTTAAAATGTTTATTTAGAAATGATATTTTTCTACAAATAATTGTAACTTTGAGTCTGAGATTAGTATTAGTTCATGTAGAGATTAAAGAACAATGAATTTAAAATTTGTTTGTGGTTTAGTGGTTTTCACAGGGTTCTTCCTCATATTCTACAAAAACGTGAAATCTAATATAACACATGTTAACAAGATATTGTATACTTTTAATTTAACTATATGAATTGTAGTTTTAACCATAACCATAAAGTACATGAACAGCACTTCATAACACTCACAGTGCTTTAATAATTCTTGTCTTTTAATTAACTGCAATTTTATTGATTATTTGTGAGTATGTATGTGGTGTGTGTGTGTGTGTGTGGTGTGTGCACATGCATACCACACTGCATATGGAAGTCAGACACCAACTTTGTGGAGTACATTTTCTTCTGCTCCTTTTACTTTTGTCCCAGGCTTGCATAGCACATACATTTACCGGCTGAACCTTATCATCACCTCTTTTTCAGTTTCTTTTTTGTTTAAAACAAGGTCTTACTGTACTGTCAAAGCTAGCTTAACATTTAACATGTAATACTAATAAACTTGAATTGTCTTATGCTACCAAATGTTGGGTCTATAGGCAACTGACTCCACAAACTGACTCCACATCATAGCTTTTTTTCGGTATGTTGTGTTTAGGTTCCTTTAATTGAAAAATAACCTTGTATAATTATGGATTATAAAATAATGCTGATCTATGTGTACTTTGTATAATTAAGCTAGCTAAAATACCTATCACATAGCTAGCTTATAGTCTTTGCAGTGAGAAAACTAAAATATACTCTAAATAGAAAATTTGAAATGTACAATATATTATGGCTAACTATAGTCAGTACTGCACAATGGAGTCCCAAAACTTATTTCTTCAGTCTACTAGAGTATATGTGCTCTTTAGGTGACATCTGCCCTGTGTCCATGGTGCACTGTCCCAGAAGACTGATAACTCCAATTTTGTGCTGTGCTTCTATGCTATTAATGTTTTTAGAATTCATTTGTAATGAAGTCATATAATATTTATCTTTCTGTACCTGTATGGTTTCACTTAGCATCTGATCATACAGTTCCATTCATATTGATGTGAATGACAGAATTTCCTTCTTTTTGATGAGTAGCTCGGTATCCCACTGTATAGTGTCCCATACCAGATTTTTAAATTCATTCATTCAGCAGCACAGAATTTGGTTCTGTGACTTTGCAATTTAGAATAGTATAGGCTACAGATAGGAGTGCAGATATCCCTTCAATGTATTGTTTTCTATTCATTTACATATATATCCAAAATGGAATTGCTAGATGGTAACATAATTTGAAGGTGTTTTGAGGAATCTCATTATCATTTTCAGAATAGCTGTCATAAGTTACACTCTCCCTGTAGTGTCCTATATAGTTTCATCATTAGCTGATGAAAGTCATTATAAAAGACATGAGTGTTTTAATGTGGTTTCCTTGATGGTTCTATTTAATTTGTCAGTTGGAAATTCACCTCTTTTTCTGAGAACTATCTTTGACTATTTTTAATTGGATTATTCTTTTCTTGCTATTGAATTCCTTGAATCCTGTCTTTATTTTGGATCTGATCCTCTTATCATATAGTTTCTAACACTTTCCCCACATTTATGTGTAGTGAATTTTCTTCATCAATTACTATCATCATCATCATTGTACAAAAGCATTTTAGTGTTATGCTGTTACATTGCATGTTTTTCACGAAACCATTACTCAGACATGTGACACAGTACTTCATCCTATGTTTTCCGCTAATAGCTTAATAGTTGGAGTATTCTGATTGTTTCAGTTTCACTTTTACCCATCTTAAATTACAGGTCATCGTGGCATACGAGGATGAGAGAATCTCTTTCTGAGTCTGTCCACAGCAGCAAGCTTCCACTATATACAAGTCTAAGCCATTGTCTCTCACCTGCAGTAACTTTTTTATTCTCCATTACACCACAAAATAAAGACACTGATGGGATTGGCGGCTCATTCATACTCCAGCCAGTCAGCATCCCAAGTAGTGTGTAGACACTGATAGTGAGGAGGACACTATCAGAGATGTTTGCTTGCTTGTGAACCAAGGTGTTGAATCTACAGAATCCCTTCCTGTGCCCAAGAAAAGAAGAAAGCTTATACTCAAAGTAGGGAATAGAGGGAGTCACCAAATGGGGATGCCAGGAAAGGCTTTGGATTCACCTCTGTTCAGCTTTGACTGGATGTCAGAGGTTTTAATAGTTGCCAATAAACTTTTTTTTTTACTTTGCTATGAACTGCTTTCATGTCTTTTAATTCTTTAATCGACTGAGGAAAAAAACCTCACCACCTACCTGGTATCAAAAGGAAGAGAGGAAGGAAAAAATAAGTTTAAAATGTATGAATTCTTTCATTATGTAATCTTAGCAAGACTTCCCACCTGATTCAAAATCCACAAGTAATAAGAAAAGACTTAAAATTTGACTATGTAACAAGCTTTCAAAGATGGAGAATTAGTCTCTCCCCAAAATGAGCCTACTGCATAGCTACCCAATATAATGTGTTCAAGCTATGAAAACATGTACACTTAAACAACAAAAATGGGCTCAGCAGGTTGTTTTTATATTGTGTGCATATGTATATAATATATCCATATATGTATCTGTATATATTCACACACATACATACATACATACATACATATATATATATATATATATATATATATATATATATTCACAGAAAAGAGTATCAATTTGATAGTGAAGTGGCAATGGAAGAGTGTTAAGAGGGAGAAAAGAGAAAAAGAAAAGTAATGCAATTATATTTTAATTAAAATATATACTTTTTAAAAGTTCTCAAAATAAAAACATCATAAGTGAAGGGTCTTTTTTAAAGGTGAATTGCAAGAAAATGTAGCAATTTCAATAGGAAAGTATAGGGGCTAATTTTCATTTACTTTCTGTGCATGTGACCTTCTTAAAAGCCTTGTCATGAGTGTGGTTATAGGACACACGATGCATTATCTGAAGCCAGGTCAGTTACATAGCAGCATGGATTTCCACTGGATGACTTTGCTTTTTGAAGGTGATGAAGGAGCTGACAGTAAGGTCTCTAACAGGAAGCCTCAACCTTACCTTATGATTCCTTCTCATCTGCCAATTTTCTTTCTGAGAAACTATTCATCAGTCATTTTTTTTGATTGCATTCTCCTCAAAGAATCTTTAAAAAACAAGACACACAAACATAGGAATCCAATTAATAAAGTAAATAAACATTTAGGTTATGGGATGCTATATAACACAATGCAACAACTTTATAGCACTTTTAGATATAAAATTAAATATAAATATGAGTTTCTACTAACTACACTTAAGTGAGCACACATAAAATTGTACGTTCAAACAAGCTTCATTCCTTGAATTTAAATTGAATTTATATTTCCCATGATATATAAAAGTGATGTATTCCTGAAGCTTACATCTATGTTCTGGTTTAAGGTTTAGATTCCTGCCTGAAATTACTTCTTTGTTCTAGCCTAAGATTTAGATTCCTACCTGAAATTACTTCTTTGTTCTAGCCTAATATCAGATTCCTGCTTGAATCCCATTTCCTTGTCTTTGGCCAATTGGTGACATTTCTTCCAAGCAGCCCCAAAAGCTGTCCACATCTCCCACCTTTTTATTTCATAAACAAGACTGAGCCTGTCTTAGGTCATTCTGACAAGAATGCCTTCCTTACCTGTTGTGGAATATGCATTATCAAAAGCAATGCACTTCTGCCTTGGGTTGGTAAGGCTCTGCAAAATATTACCTGTCCTTGGCTTGCCAGCCTGTTAAATTAATAACTGTCTGGGGGTCCATTTTCAGTTTCAAGCCATGTACTTTGTCAGCCAACATATTGATGTTGTTAAAGACAAGCTTTCACAAGATGGTCAGAAATAAAAGTATTCCCAAGACAAAAAGGTCTTGCATGATTAAGCTATGTATGCCATTCTTGACACTTGACCAAAATGGAAATACTGACCACAAGCCATGGATAATTTTATCAGCATTATCTACAGCATCAAAGGTCAGCAGAGAAGCATTCCTTAAATTCATAATCTTACTATGCAAAGTTAAAACATCTAGAGAGGTGCTATAATTTTGTCAAATGCCCTTCCAGTACTTTTTCCTAATTATAATGACTATTACTGTAAATCTTGAAGTAACACAACTTCATTGGTATTTGTCATAACACTCAAGATGGCTCCTTACTCTTAAACTCTGAACCTTCTTCCAATAATTTGAATAGGATAAAGAACATCAATCCATTCTTCCAAATGCCTATCTAAATCCTCTTGTATATTCAACACATTAGTAACTTTTTTTTTCTTTTTTGCTAAATGATTAACAAAAATAGCTGTATTAACTTCTTGTGTAACAGCAATTGCAGAAGCAGTGGTGCTAGCCATTATTGTAATGAAAGATGTTATACCAGTAATAATCAAGCCCACTACCCTCTTACTTCTGCTTAAAGACTAACTCACTTCTTCCAGTACTTGCAAGATTCTTTTCAGAAAACCAAGGTTCTGTAATACTCAGAGCAGTAAAACAAAAGCTGGTTTATAGACCCTTGTAAAAGACATACCAGGTTTCAACACACTAACATGATTAAAAAGTGTACCATCAATGCAACTTACAATAAATACTGTAGAAGAAACAAAAGTAATTTTAACGTGACAATTAAAGTAGCATTAACACATGCACTAACACTTGTTTGAAATCCAGATCCTGTCCCAACTTTATCTCTTGCTATCACAGCATCACAGAGAACTGCAGCTAACTTCCAAATATGTTTCTGAAAATGTATAGATCCAGCCTTCCAAATGAAGACTATTATTTCCAATATTGGATTGCTTTCTAGACCAGTCCATGATTGAGTTGAATAACTGGTCACATTTAAGAAAAATACAAGAGTTATTACAACTTCTCTTTTTGATTCTCTGTCCCACAAGGTATAAAAACTTGAGGCAAAGCAGCTTGTCCCATCTGTAGTATAGGAAAGCAAAGGTGGGTCAGGAACATATGTCCAAAACAGCTTCCCAGTCATCATTGTCAGAGCACTCAGCAAGTTCAGAGGTCAGCATCATTCTTTGTCCCAGCATCAGCATGTCTCACCAGTCACTCTGGGAGCCACCATGCCCCTTTAGCATCCTGTAGAAAAAAACACAAACATGTCCTCTTCCCCATATTAGATGCCTGATTGGGATCCTGCCATATGTCAGTACATGGATTCTTCCTTTTCACCTTGCCATAAGTATGCCTAGTTGTAGGGTGCCATAGACAGCAGAAAGTTCCTTGGCAACCAAATTTTTTAAAAAATTTAAAATAAAAAGGGCATGATTTAAATAAATTGATGGTGTATGGGGTTATACCTCCCCCTTTTTTATTTTATGAAGATATTGTTTTAAAGTTCCATAGGCCCCTTCCACAATAACTTGCCCTTGAGGATTATAAGGAATCTCAGTAATACGGGTAATATTAAATAGTTGACAGAAAGTCTCAAATGCTCAACTGTAATAGCCAGTTCAATTATCTGTTTTTAATTATTATTATCATCATCATTGTTATTGGATATTTTATATATTTACCTTTCAGATGTTACCTTCTTTTACCATTCCCCCTGAAATCCCTTATCCCTTCCCCCCACCTACTACTTCTATGAGGGTGTGTCCCCACTCACTCACCCAGTCCTGCCTCACTGCCCTCAAATTCCCCCACACTGGGGCATCCAGCTCTCCTAGGACCAAGCCCCTCCTCTCTCACTGAAGACTGACAAGTCCTTCCTCAACTACATATACAGCTGGAGCCATGGGTTCCTTCAGGTGTGTTCCCAGATTAGCGATTTAGACTCTGGGAGCTCTGGTTGGTTGGAATTCTCACTCTCCCCATGGTGCTACCAGCCCCTTCAGCTCCTTCAGTCTTATTTCTAACTCCTCCATTAGGGACCCCATGATCAGTTTAATTGTTAGCTGTGAGCATTTCACTCTATATGTCAGAGCCTCTCTGGAGCCAGGTATATCAGGCTCCTGTCAGCATGCACTTCCTGGCATCCACCACAATGTCTGGATTTGGTGACTGCACATGGGATGGATCCCCAGGTGGGGCAGTCTACTGGTGGTTCCCTCCTCCAGTCTCTCCTCCACACTTCATATTTGTACTTGCTCCTGTGTGTATTTTGTTACTCCTTTTAAGAAGGATCTAAGCACTCAAACTTTGGTCTTCCTTCTTCTTAAGTGTCGTGTGGTCTGTGAGTTGTATCTCAGGTATTGTGAGCATTTGGGCTAATGTCCACCTTTCAGTGAATGCATACCATGTGTGTTCTTTTGTGATAGGATTACTTAACTCAGGATGGTATTTTCGAATTCCATCCATTTGCCTGTGAATTTCATGAAGTCATTGTTTTTAAAAGCTGAGTAGTACTCCATTTTGTAAATGTACCACATTTTCTCTATCCATTCCTCTGTTGAAGGACATCTGTATTCTTTCTAGCTATTATAAATAAGACTGCTTTGAACAGAATGGAGCATGTGTCCTTGTTATAGGTTGGAGCATCTTCTGGGTATATGCCTAGGAGTAGTATAGCTGGGTCTTCTGGTAATACTATGTGTAATTTTTTGAAGAATTGCCTGACTGCTTTCCAGAGTGGTTGTACCAGCTTACAATCCCACCAACAATGGAGGAGTGTTCCTCTTTTTCCACATCCTAATCAGCATCTGCTATCATCTGAGTTTTTGATCTTAGTCATTCTGACTCCTATGAGGTGGAATCTCATGGTTTTGTTTTGATTTGCATTTCCCTGATGAATAAGGATGTTGAATATTTCATTAGGTGCTGCTCATCCATTTGGTATTCCTCCCTTGAGAATTCTTTGCTTAGCTCTGTACCCCATCTTTAATAGGGTTATTTGGTTGTCTGGAGTCTAATTTCTTGAGTTCTTTGTATATATTGGATATTAGCCCTCTATTGGATGTAGGATTGGTGAAGATCTTTTCCCAATCTGTTGGTTGCCATTTTGTCCTATTGACAGTGTCCTTTGCCTTACAGAAGCTTTGCAATTTTACGAGGTCCCATTTGTTAATTCTTGATCTCAGAGCATAAGCCATTGGTGTTCTGTTCAGGAAAATTTCCCCTGTTGTTCATGTATTTAAGGCTCTACCCCATTTTCTCTTTTATTAGCTTCAGTGTATCTGGTTTTATGTGAAGGCCTTTGAACCACTTGGACTTGAGCTTTGTACAAGGAGATAAGAATGGATAGATTTGCATGCTATTTGCAAGTTTCTCTCCATTTAGTTTGATGTTGGCTACTGGTTTGTTGTATATTGCTTTTACTATGTTTAGGTTTAGGCCTTGGATTCCTGATCTTTCCAAGAGTTTTACCATTGTCTTCAACATGCTGACCTCCAGTAGAACTAGCACCATTTGTTGAAAATGCTGTCTTTTTTCCACTGGATGATTTTAGTTCCTTTGTCAAAGATCAAGTGACCATAGGTGTGTGGGTTCACTTCTGGGTCTTCAATTTTATTCCATTAATCTTCCTGCCTATCTCTGCACCAATACCATGCAGTTTTTACCAATATTCCTCTGTAGTACAGCTTGATATTCAGGATGGTGATTTCCCCAGAAGTTCTTTTATTGTTGAGAGTAGTTTTTGCTATCCTGTTTTTTTTTTTTTTTTTGTCATTCCAAATGAATTTGCAAATTGGTCTTTTTAACTCTCTGAAGAATTGAGTTGGAATTTTGATGGGGATTGCATTAAATCTATAGAGTGCTTTCAGCAAGATGGCCATTTTTAATATATTAATCCTCCCAATCCAGGATCATGGGAGATCTTCTGACATCCAACTTAAGAGATTTTCAGTTTCTTTCTTCAGGAACTTGAAGTTCTTGTCATACAGATTTTTCACTTTCTTGGTTAGAGTCACACCAAGATATTTTATAGTGTTTGTGATTATTATGAAGGGTGTCATTTCCTTAAATTTTTTTCTCAGCCTTTTTATCCTTTAAGTAGAGGAAGGCTACTGATTTGTTTGAGTTAATTTTATATTTAGCCCAGTTACTGAAGTTGTTTATCAGGTTTAGGAATTGTCTGGTAGAAGTTTTGGGTTCACGTAAGTATACTATCATATCATCTGTAAATAGTGATATTTTGACTTTTTCCTTTCCAATTTGTAACCCTTTGACCTTTTTTTTTTATTGTCTAATTGCTCTGTCTAGTCCTTGATTTTAGTGAAATTGCTTCAAGTTTCCCTCCATTTAGTTTGATGTTGGCTACTGGTTTGTTGTATATTGCTTTTACTATGTTTAGGTATAGGCCTTGGATTCCTGATCTTTCTAAGAGTTTTATCATGAGTGGGTGTTGAGTTTTTCAAATTCTTTCTCAGTATCCACTGAAGTGATCATGTAGTTTTTTTCTGTTTTGTTTATATAGTAGATTATGTTGATGGATTTTCGTATATTGAACCATCCCTGTGTTCCTGGGGTAAGGCCTACTTGATTATGATGGATGATTGTTTTGATGTGTTTTTGAATTCCGTTTGTGAGAATTTTATTGAGTATTTTTGCATCAATATTTATAAGGGAGACTGGTCTGAAGTTCTTTTTTGTGTCTTTGTGTGGTTTAGGTATGAGTGTAATTGTGGTATCAAAGAATGAATTGGGTAGTTTTCCTTCTGTTTCTATTTTGTGGAATAAAGAGAATTGGTATTAGGTCCTCTTTGATGGTCTGATAGAATTCTGCACTAAAATCATCTGGTCCTGGGCTTTTTTTGGTGCAGAGACTTTTAATGACTGCTGCTATTTCTTTAGGGGTTATAGGACTGTTTAGATGGTTTATCTGATCCTGATTTAAATTTAGTACCTGATTTAAATCTAGATAATTATCCATTTTATCCAGATTTTCCAGTTTTATTGAGTACATGTTTTTGTAGTGAACTTGACGATTGTTTTAAATTCCTTGGATTCTGTTGTTATGTCTCTCTTTTCAGTTCTGATTTTATTAATTTGGATTCTGTCTCTGTGCCCTCTGATTAGTCTGACTAATGGTTTATCTTGCTTATTTTCTCAAAGAACCACCTCCTGTTTTTGTTGACTCTTTGTATAGTTCTTTTTGTTTCTTCTCGGTTGCTTTCAGCCCCGTGCTTCATTATTTTCTGCCATCTACTCCTCTTGGGTGCATTTGCTTCTTTTTTTCTAGAGCTTTCAGGTGTATTCCCAATCTGCTTGTGTATGCTCTCTTCAGTTTCTTTTTGTAGTCACTTAGAGCTATGAGTTTTCCTCTTAGCGCTGCTTTCATTGTATTCCATAAGTTTTGTTACTATGTGCCTTCATTTTTATTAAATTCTAAAAAGTCTTTAATTTCTTTCTTTTTTTTTAAATTTTTTCTGAAATCATAATTAATTCACTCAGGGGTATAAATACAGAAAGGCAGGATGTGGGAAAGGGAATGACACTGGAGTGTGGGTGTTCAGGGGGAATACAGATATCTTCAGAACCGGGTATCGGCTGGGTGAAGGTTCAGGGGACAAGTCACTATGACTCGGCCTATGACTCACTTGTCCTTATCTAAGTTGGTATTGTCTGCCAAGGCTACCTATTTACAAGGTCTATGACTACTCAGGCTTATAAATTTCCACAAAAGTTGCCTGTTGACATTAGCTTATAGCCATCTGTTTCAATGTTTTTCCACTGAGACCCAAGACTTGGTGTTAGTATACATGTATGACAGGCCTATTGCTGATTTTAGGCCTATGGCTGATTTTAGGCCTACAGTGTGTAAGCAGGGCTGCCCCTGACATCTCCTTTCTCTAAGTATAGAAGGGCTGTGGCAATTCTAAACTTGTGAAGGTGGGGATAGAGGCCAGACCTCCAGTATTTGAAGGGGACCTTGTAATGGCTCCAGTCCCCCTGTCATTGTCCAGTGAGGCATGAGGGCCATACCCGTCCCAATGTCTTTTTCCTGGAGAGGGGATACTTTTGACATCAACCCCTATACTGTCAGGCTTGTCCCTCAGGGAACCCAGAGAGATATTTTTATCTTTTATTGATATTCCCTTGCAGTGCTTAGCCTCGCAGCCTAAGCAAGAATTCAGATCACCTGTCAGAGGGGGTTCTGGGTGGCCCCTCTCTGCTTGGTCTAGGGGCAGAAGTCCCCCCTTTTAGGTTGGGTCGAGATGGGTTTTGGAAACACCCTGTATAAAGTAACAACCTCATCTTGAGTCTCGTGGTCCTCCATAGCTAACTTATGATAATGTATCTGAGTAGGTTTTGCTACCAAATTATTTATCTGTTGTATCACAGAGTTAGTCCGTCTATTTGAGGGCCAGGGACCAGCAGAAAAAAGCAAAAAGAACCCAAATAATGGTCCCAAGATGGAAGGAAATAGGGTTGACAACCTTGGAGAGGCTGCAAACCAATTCTTGTACCAGCATTCATCTGTCTCTTTCTCTCTCTGATTTTTCTTAGGGCCTTCACCACCTACTTCATGCTCTCTTTAACCCTCCTTGTCTTGTGTATGTAAAGGCAACCTTCTTCTTTGAGGGTTGTACATAGTCAAGAGCTGTGTACAGCCTTTTCTATTGTACTAGAGTAAATCAAGTCCAATAAGGATCTTTGCGATTTTAGGAGGTCTCTTCAGACGGTGAAACTAGGGATTTTTTCAGATTACTGATGTCAATCTCTAGCTGTTTGATATTCTTGTCAGTGGCCCTTCAAAGGTCTGAGTAGTATAAGTTCAGAAGGCCAGCATCTGGATTAGAGCTTCTAACAGCAGACTTCACGGGTGATTCATTTTTACATGGAAAGGAAAAAGAAGGGAATTCTCAAGGAGGTTTCTTTTCCCTGGATGTAAATTGTTATTCATTGTATTTATGGTTGGGCCTGGCTTTGTGGGGGTATCTATTTTTTTCATTGATCTTTTTGATAGCCGGTTAGCTTTGCCTTCTGTGGTATCAGACAGGCATATCAGTCCTCGGCCCCAGAAGGGAACTGGGTCTGGGCCATTCCCTTTAAGGGTAAGAGGGTCCTTCCCCATATCTGTGGCAAAGTTTTGTTGGTCTTGGTGGTGCCAGAGGCAGTCAGCAGCAGATTTCCCATGATCTTTCAGCTTTAGAGAGATAAAAGTGAACAAGGCATGATGGAGAGTATTTCAGGGGGACTCCTTCTGAGGGGTTACCGTTCCCCCTCTTTTGTTTTTAAAGCCAATTTTTCAGTGTTCTTGTAAAATCAGGGCAGAAGCGCCAACAGTCGCTCCTTCCACACTCAGAGAGTCATGAAGACCCTATTTAAGTATATATAAATCTGTATGAATAATCTTTTGTCAAAGGACTGTTATAGCACCGCTGACAACTAATCTGACTATATAATATATCGATTAGTAATAGCTTCTTCTACTTTTTGTGAGATTACCTCTCTTTTGTCAATTAATTGTTGAGGAAAATTAGGGTTTACCTCTCTCTGAGAATATTGAACAGAGACTTAAATTCTTTTGTGGAGAACTTAAAACAGGATCTTAACCAATTAGCAACTCCTAGAAACTTTTGAAATTAATTTAAAATAAGTAAACTCTCTCCCTCTCTCTTTTTTGTTTTAGACCCTTTATCTGTGTGGTTTTTTTTTTTTTATTGGATATTATACGTATTTACCTTTCAATGTTATCTCCTCTCCCATTCTCCCCCAAAACACCAAAACTCCTATACCCCCTCCTCCTAATTTTTATGAGGGTGTGCTCCAAACATCCTCCCAGTCCCATCTCCCTGCTCTCAAATTCCCACACAGTAGGGGATCCAAACTTTAGGGGACCATGGCCCTCCACTTTCACTGAAGTCTAACAAGGTCACCCTCAATTCCCTATACAGGTGCATGAGTCTCTCCCTTTGTGCTCTCTGGCTGGTGGTTTAGACTTTGGGAGCTCTGGTTGAAACTTTAGATACTCCTTCTAGAAAGGACCAAAGCATCCACACTTTGGTCTCCCTTCTTCTTTGTGAGTTTTATGTGGTGTATATGTAGTTTCTTAGAAATCGTGAGCTTTTGGGCTAATATCCACTTATCAGTGAGTGCATACCATGTATGTTCTTTTGAGATTGGGTCACCTCACTCAAGATGATATTTTCCAGCTCCATCCATTTGCCTAGGAATTTTGTGAACTCATTGTTTTTAATAGCTGACTAGTACTCTATTGTATAAATAGACCACATTTTCTGCATCCATTCTTCTGTTGAAAGGCATCTGAGTTCTTTCCAACTTCTGGCTATTATAAATAAGGCTGCTTTGAACATGGTGGAGCATGTGTCCCTGTTGTATGTTGAAACGTCTTTTGGGTATATGCCCAGGAGTGATATAGCTGGGTCCCCAGGTAACACAATGTTCAATTTTCTTAGATACCACCAGACTACCTTCCATAGTGGTTGTACCAGTTTACAATCCCACCAACAGTGGAGGAGTGTTCCTCTTTCTCCACATCCTCGCCAACATGTGCTGCCACCTATGTTTTTGATCTTAGACTAGGTAAGGGTTTATCTATCTTGTTGATTTTCTCAAAGAACCAGCTCCTGGTTTTATTGATTCTTTGTATAGTTCTTTTTGTTTCTATTTGGTTGATTTCAGCCCTGAGTTTGATTATTTCCTGCAGTCTACTCCTCTTGGTTGTATTAGCTTCTTTTTGTTCTAGGTCTTTCAGGTGCATTGTCAAGCTGCTAGTGTATGCTCCCTCCAGTTTCTTTTTGTAGGCACTTAGAGCTATGAATTTTCCTCTTTGCACTGCTTTCATTGTATCCCATAGATTTTGGTATGATGTGTCATCATTTTCATTAAATTCTAAAAAGTTTTTAATTTCTTTCTTTATTTCTTCCCTTATCTGATTATCAAGGAGTAGGGTGTTGTTCAGTTTCCATGTGAATGTGGGCTTTCCATTGTCTTTGTCATTTTTGAAGACCAGCCTTAGACCATGGTGATCTGATAGGATGCAGGGAATTATTTCAATTTTTTTATATCTGTTGAGGCCTGTCTTGTGGCCAATTACATGGTCTATTTTGGAGAAGGTACCATGAGGTGCTGAGAAAAAGGTATATTCTTTTGCTTTAGGGTGAAATGTTCTATAGATATCTGTTAAGTCCATTTGGTTCATAATTGCTGTTAGTTTCACTGTATCTCTGCTTAGTTTCTGTTTCCATGATCTATCCATTGCTGAGAGTGCGGTGTTGAAGTCTCCCACTAGTATTGTATGAGGTGCAATGTGTGTTTTGAGCTTTAGTAAGGTTTCTTTTATGAAAGTCTATGCTCTTGTATTTGGCGCATAGATATTCAGAATTGAGAGTTCATGTTGGTTGACTTTTCCTTTGACAAGTATGAAATGCCCTTCCTTATCCTTTTTGATAGCTTTAAGTTGAAAGTCGATTTTATTCGATATTAGAATGGCTACTCCCACTTGTTTCTTAGGGCCATTTGCTTGAAAAACTGTTTTCCAACCTTTTACTCTAAGGTAGTGTCTGTCTTTGTCACTGAGGTGGGTTTCTGTAAGCAGCAAAAAGCTGGGTCCTGTTTGCATATCCAGTCCATTAGCCTATGTCTTTTTATTGGGAAATTGAGTCCATTGATGTTAAGAGATATTAAGGAGAGGGTGTTGTTGCTTCCTGTCATTTTTGTTAATAGTGGAGACATAGTTTGTGTGGTTATCTTCTTTAGGGTTTGATGGAAAAGGATTATTTTCTTGCTCTTTCTAGGGTATGATTGCTCTCCTTGTATTGGAGCTTTCCTGCTATTATCCTTTGTAGAGCTGGATTTGTGGGAAGATATCGTGTAAATTTGGTTTTGTCATGGAATATCTTAGTTTCTCTGTCTATGGTAATTGAGTGTTTTGCAGGGTAAAGTAGCTTGGGCTGGCATTTATTTTCTCTTAGGGTCTGTATGATATGTGTCCAGGATCTTCTGGCTTTTATAGTATCTGGTGAGAAGTCAGGTGTAATTCTGATAGGCTTGCCTTTATATGTTACTTGGCCTTTTTCCCTTACTGCTTTTAAAATTCTTTCTTTGTTTTGTGCATTTTGTGTCTTGATTATTATGTGACGGGAGGTATTTCTTTTTTGATCTAGTCTCTTTGGTGTTCTGTAGGCTTCTTGTGTGATTATGGGCATCTCATTCCTTAGGTTAGGGAAATTTTCCTCAATAATTTTGTTGAAGATATTTACTGGCCCTTTAAGTTGGGAATCTTCACTCTCCTCTATACCTATTATCCTTAGGTTTGGTCTTCTCATTGCATCCTGGATTTCCTGGATATTTTGTGTTAAGAACTTTTTGTATTTTGCATTTTCTTTGACAATTGTGTCAATATTTTCTAAGATATCTTCTGTACCTGAGATTCTTTCTTCTATCTCTTGTATTCTGTTGGTGATGCTTTTGTCTATGACTCCTGATTTCTTTCTTAGGTTTTCTATCTCCAGAGTAATCTCCCTTTGTGATTTCTTTATTGTTTCTGCTTCCATTTTTATGTCCTGGATGGTTTTGTTCAATTCCTTCATCTGTTTGTTTGTGTTTTCTTGTAATTCTTTAAAGGATTTTTGTGTTTCTTTAAGGACTTCATCCTGTTTTCCTTCTAAAACTTCTCCTCTAGTTTTTTGATAATGTTATTTATTTCCTCCTTATAGTCCTATAGCATCATCATTAGAAGTGATTTTACATCTGGTTCTTGTTTTCCTGGTGATATGGAGAGTTCAGAAGTTTCTAATGTGGGAGAACTAGGTTCTGATGATGTCAAGTACCTTGGGTTGCTGGTGCTTGTGTTTTTGTGGTTGCCTTTTGCCATCTGGATCACCTTTGTGCTATCTGTGCAGTCTCTGACTGGGGCTTGCCTTTCCTATTATCTAGGTTGTGTCAGAACTGTTTGGGATGGGTTTTGCTGCTGGGGTTAGAGCTGAGGCCCAAGATGTGCTCCGTGCTCAGGTGGAAACCGGAAGGGGCCCGAGATCCGGGTCAGGAGTGGATTCCTGGGTCCCAGTGGGTCCCAGTTTCTCCCTGTTTGGAGGCAAGTATTGCCACCTCCTAGCCTATGATACTGCTTGAGTTAGAGCTACTGAGAGTCCCCACTTACTCTAGGTTCTGTGAGATTGGGTGCAGAGCTGACTCCCGGGATCTGCTTGGGCCCAGACCAGAAGGAACCTGCGCTCCAGGCCAGGAGTGAATTCCTGGGTCCCAGTGAGTCCCAGTTGCTCCCTGTTTGGAGGCAAGTATTGCCACCCCCTAGCCTAAGATACTGCTTGGCAGAGAGGTCCTTAGAGCCCAACTTCCTCTGGATTCTGTGAGATTGTGTGCCGAGCTGCCTCCCAGGATCTGCGAGTGCTCGGGCCCAGACCAGATGGAGTCTGTGCTCCGGGCTAGGAGTGAGTTCCTGGGTCCCAGTGGGTCCCAGTTGCTCCTTGTTTAGGGCTAGTGCTGCTTTTTCCTTACCTGGGATGCTGCCTGAGTTAAAGCTCCTGGAAGTCCCTCTTTCTCTCAGTTTTCTGGTGTTGGGTATGGAGCTGCCGCCTATGACCTGCCTGCTCTATGCTCGGGCCCAGACCGGAAGTCCCTTTAATTTCTTTCATTATTTCTTCTCTGACCAAGTTACTAAGTAGAGTGTTGTTCAGTCTCCATGTGTATGTGGGCTTTCCATTTCTTTTGTCATTTTTGAAGACCAGTCTTAGTCTGTGGTGATTTGATAGGATGCATGGGATTATTTGAATTTTCTTGTATCTGTTGTGACCAATTATATTGTCAGTTTTGAAGAAGGTACCATAAGGTGCTGAGAAGAAGGTATATTCTTTTTTTTTTTTTTTAGAATGACCTCTTCTATAGTTATTTGTTAAATTCATTTGGTTCATAACTTCTCTTAGCTTCATTGTGTCCCTGTTTAGTTTCTGTTTTCCTGATCTGTCCATTGATGAGTGTGGGGTATAAAAGTCTCCCACTATTATTGTATGAGATGCAATGTGTGCTTTGAGTTTAATAAAGTTTCTTTTATAGATCGGATGCCCTTGTGTTTGGAGCATAGATGTTCAGAATTGAGAGTGCATCTTGGTTGATTTTTCCTTTGATTAATATGAAATGTCCTTCCTTATCTTTTATGATAACTTTAGGTTGAAAGTAGATTTTATTCTCTAGCTTGTTTCTTGGGACCATTTGCTTGAAAAATATTTTCCAGCCGTTTACTCTGAGGTAGTGTCTATTTTTTTCAGTGAGGTGCATTTCCTGTATGCAGCAAAATGCTGGATTCTGTCTGTTTGTATATGTCTTTTTATTGGGGAATTGAATCCATTGACGTTAAGAGATATTAAGGAAAAGTGATTGCTGCTTCCTGTTATTTTTGTTATTAGAGGTGGGGTTTTGTTTTCATGGCTATCTTCTTTTGGGTTTGTTGGAAGAAGATTACTTTCTTGCTTTTTCTAGGGTATAATTTCCCTCCTTGTGTTGGACTTTTCCCTCTATTATCCTTTGTAGGGCTGTATTTGTGGAAAGATAATGTGTAAATTTCATCTTGTCATGGAATATCTTGGTTTCTCCATCTGTGGTAATTGAGAGTTTTGCTAGGCAAACTGGGCTGGCATTTGTGTTCTCTTAGCGTCTGTACAATATCTGTCCTGGGTCTTCTGGCTTGTATAGTCTCTGGTGAGAAGTCTGGTGTAATTCTTGTACGTCTGCCTTTATAAGTTACTTGACCTTCTTCCCTTACTGTTTTTAATCTTCTTTCTTTGTTTTGTGCATTTGGTGGTTTGATTAATATGTGATGGGTGCAACATCTTTTCTGGTCTAGGTTATTTGGAGTTCTGTAGGCTTCTTGTATGTTCATGGACATCTCTTTCTTTAGATTAGGAAGGTTTTCTTCTATAATTTTGTTGGAGATATTTACTGGCCCTTTTAGTTGGGTATTTTTAACTCTCATCTATACCTATTATTCTTAGATTTGGTCTTCTCATTTTTTTTTCCTGGATTTCCTGGATGTTTTGGCTTAGGAGTTTTTTTCATTTTGGATTTTCTTTGACTGTTGTTTCAATATTTTCTGTTATCTCCTGCAACTGAGATTTTCACTTTTACATGTTGTATTCTGTTGGTGATGCTTGCACCTATGACTCCTGATTTTTTTCCTTAGGGTTTTCTATCTCCAGAATTGTCCCTCTTTGTGATTTTTTTTCATTGTTTCTCCTTCCATTTTTATGTCAATTCCTTCAACTGTTTGGTTGTGTTTTCTTGTAATTCTTTAATAGATTTCTGTATTTCCTCTTTAAGGGCTTTTACCTGTTTACCTATTTTTTTCCTGTATTTCTTTGAGGTAGTTATTTACGTCCTTCTTAAAGTCCTCTATCATCAATATGAGAACTGATTTTAAACTTAATCTTGCTTTACCATTATCATGAGGTATTCAGGACTTATTATGATGGGATAACTAGGTTCTGATGATGCCAGGTAACCTTGGCTTCTGTTGCTTATATTTTTGCACATGCCTTTCGACACCTGGTTATCTCTAGTGCTACCTGTACTCACTGTCTCTGATTGGAGCCTGTATTTCCTATTTTCTTGGTTGTGTCAGAATTCCTCAGAGTCCAGCTGTCTCTGTGATCCTGAGATCCTGAGATCCTGAGATCCTTGGTTTAAGAAGAGTTCCTGGGAGTCAGGCTGCCTTTGGGATCCTGAAATTCTGGTGTGACCAATCTCCTGAGATCCTGTGATCCTATGATCCTATGTGTTAGTATAAGTCTGAACCCGGTGACGTCATATTCAGGGGCCTGCGACTCCTACGTTGCTGGGACAACCACTCCCAGAATTCACCTACCTGACTCACCTACACCTGGGAAATTACACACGTCATCACCCACTTAAATAGTTGGGACCACCCCCAACCTCTCTCTCTCTTCATCTTCTCTTCACTCGCCATCTTCCCGTTCCTCTCTCCCACTCCCTTCCCCAAATAAACCCCTTCCCTTGGAAGCGGATCGGATTGGCTTTGGTGTTGTCTGTCCAAACTGCGCTCGAATCCTAACATTGGTGCATTGGCCGGGAAGCCGATTTCCCCGGGCACCCGGCAGCTCGTGCGTGAGCGCAGCTCTCGGCACTGCCGCCCCCGAGGCCCACGTGGTCTGCCATTCCCGCCGCTGCAGCCTCAGCTCCACCAGCCCGTGACTGCTACACCCCTGTGCAACCCGCTGTTTTCACCGTGTCTGCTGAGACTCGCCGAACTTCCACCACGTGAGCTGTGCCGTTTCGGCCCACCCCTCCCCCAGTCGGTGCTCTGCCGTGTGGCCTAGATACCCAGACAGACACACAGGTCCCCGGTTCGGTTCCACCTCCCAGGTACCGGACTGCACAATTTCATGCACACACCGGCTTTTAATCCATAGGGAGCTTCTGGTTCGTGTGAGGGGCCCTGGACTCCGGGTTTGCGTCTGGCCACCGCTTCCTGGACCACAGGGCTGGTTTTTGCCCCAGCACATGTGTCTGGCCTCTAGCCGAACCACAACTGCTATTCAACTAGGACCTTGAACCGATTGAGTGATTTCCCCTCTCGGAATAGCTCGTAACCCCTCCTCAGCTCTTGCAGCTCCACAAAAAGCTGGTACCAGCCGAGCTATCTCCTGACTGGCTAACTTCTGGTGGGTTAGCCCAGTCGAGGCCCTTATTTAATCGCGCGACGGCCCGATTATTATAAGCAGTGCCTGATTTCTGTTGCCAAAGATTAGTTTAGGACGCTAAGCTAAATTTGGTAACTCACTCAATGGGTTCATCGTCTTCGTCCATACCGGCGGACACCCCACTGGGCTGTCTACTGAAAAACCTCAAATCTTTACAATTAACGCCTGAGTTGAGGCCTTCCAAATTAATACATCTTTGCAATAAAGTCTGGATTGGGTACCCTTTAGACAATGGGATGACCACGTGGCCACGTAATGGCACCCTAGACCCCATTATTTTACAGAGTCTTAATACATATTGCCAGCAGTCCGGTAAATGGAAGGAAATCCCCTATATCCGTGCATTTATTTACCTCCGTTACTCCCCTTCTATGTACTCCACCTGCTGCTCTACACCTAAGGTTCTCTTGGCAATGACACCTGCTCAACCCCCAGACGACCACACACCTCTAGACCCAGCTGACGAACCCCCTCCCCTCCGTCACAAGCCTGTTTCCATGCCGCCTAAAACCCAAACTGCTACCTTGGTTTCTTCTTCTCACCAGGGCGCCCCTGAGCCCACTGGATCGACCTCTCTAGACCTCTCCCCCCGCTTCTGTGTCAGCCACAGTCCATGCTAACCGTCCTACACTGGCGCCAACTTTCACTCCTCCTATCACACGTTCCAAAGCTAAGGGTCCTACCCCTTCTCCTCCAGGGACACTGAAACCAGCATCTGTTCTTCCCCTACGGGAAGTAGCTGGTGTTGATGGCTTGGTCAGGGTACACGTCCCCTTCTCGCTGAGTGAACTCTCCCAGATAGAGAGAAGATTGGGCTCCTACACCTCTAACTCTTCTGCCTTCATTAAAGAATTTCAATATATTTCTCAGTCTTACAGCCTTACCTATCATGACGTACACATGATTTTAACTAATAACCTACTTCCAGATGAACGCAGGCGAGTTTGGGATGAGGCAAAAGTGCATGCAGATCAGATCCATCAAACAGACGAGACTTATCCAATTGGATCAGAAGCCATTCCTGACCAGGACCCTCGATGGGATTATAACTCCGCAGGTGGTATCTTAGCCAGAGATAGATTTATAACATGTCTTTTGGCAGGCCTGAGGAAGGCAGCGTTAAAGCCGGTTAACTTTGAGAAACTTCAGGAGGTTGTCCAAGATAAACAAGAAAATCCATCTCAATTCTTAGAACGTCTTACAAAGGCCCTACTACAATATACTAATCTGGACCCTGAAAGCTCAGAAGGTAAGCAACTCCTTATGACCTACTTTTTCTCCCAGAGCTACCCCGACATAAAAGCTAAACTTAGGCGATTGGAGAGGGGGCCCCTAACTCCACAGGCGGAAGTCTTGGCGTTGGCCTTCAAAGTGTACCATGAGAGAGATGAGAAAGCCCGTAAACAGAAATACCACATGCTGGCAAAGGCTGTCCGACCAGCCTCAGCCACTACCCCAGACCACTGGTCTTCGAAGGCTCAGAGACCACCACCTGGCCCCTGCTATAAATGTGGTCAACATGGTCATTGGGTAAAAGCCTGTCCTAACCCCACCAAGCCAAGGGGACCATGTCCCAAGTGCCATCAGAAGGGACTGCCCTCATGTTGCTCAGAACAGAGGGACATCGCTCCCAGAAAACCCTTCAGCTGACCTTCTAGGCTTGGCTATGGAGGACTGACGGGCCCCAAGCTCTCTTGACCCGACCACGCCCATCACTAGCAGAGAGCCACGGGTAGAGATTATGGTGTGCGAGAGAACCATCTCCTTCCTCTTGGACACTGGGGCCACATACTCAGTCCTGACGGAGTTTTGGGGACCCACTTCACCTTCGCGTTCTCTGATTGTCGGGGTAGGAGGACAACCTTACCTTCCTCACCAGACTCCCCCACTTAGCTGCATTTTTAGGGGTGTGCCTCTCACCCATTCCTTTTTGGTAGTGCCTACATGTCCTGTCCCCTTATTAGGAAGAGATATTTTAGCTAAGTTGGGAGCTTCTATTTCCTTTGCTCCACCAATTCGCTTAAGCCCAAGCTCGCCAGCAGTTCCTCTGCTCCTCCTTTTAGCCAATCACCCTACTAACACGAACATGTTATTTCCCTTACCAGCTTCTCAGGTGGACCCCCGCGTTTGGGATGTCCAGAACCCCTCTGTTGCTAAACATCATTCTCCTGTTGTCATCCAGTTACTGGACTCTACCAGGTACATCTGCCAAGCACAATACCCTCTTTCTCTCCAGAGCCTCAGGGGACTTAAGCATATCATTGCTGACCTCTTAAGAAAAAAAACTCCTTCGACCTACCTCTTCCCCCTTTAACACCCCTATACTGGCAGTTAAGAAACCTAATGGCACCTATCACCTGGTTCAAGATCTCAGGCGCATTAACTCTGCCGTAGTTCCCCTCCATCCTGTCGTAGCTAACCCTTATATGCTTCTCTCTACTATCCCCTCAGGGACTTCTCATTTTTCAGTCCTAGATCTCAAGGATGCCTTTTTCTCTATCCCTCTAGACACCCAGTCACAGGACATATTTGCCTTTACCTGGACAGATCCTGACACCCACTTTTCTACCCAACTTACCTGGACTGTTCTACCTCAGGGATTCCGGG
This sequence comes from Grammomys surdaster, assembly GCF_004785775.1. Lineage (NCBI taxonomy): Eukaryota > Metazoa > Chordata > Mammalia > Rodentia > Muridae > Grammomys > Grammomys surdaster. Next base: position 167,187 of record NW_021604565.1, on the reverse strand, counting down.
ACAGCCCACATCTGTTTGGACAGGCCCTAGCTTCTGACTTAATCTCTTTATCTCTCCCTAGATCTAAGATTGTAGTTTATGTAGATGATGTCCTTCTCTGTAGCTCCTCCCTAGAAATTAGCCAAGCTGACACAGCTGCTCTTCTAAATTTCCTTTCCAGTCGGGGCTACAGGGTCTCACCTTCTAAAGTTCAACTGTCCACACCTCAAGTCACCTACTTGGGACTAGAAATTACCCCAACCCACAAGGCTATTACCTTAGATAGAAAGAACCTGATTCAGTCTCTAACTGTTCCTTCTACAAAGGAAAAGATTCTATCATTCCTAGGAATGGCTAGCTTCTTGCGTTCCTGGGTTCCTTCCTTTTCCCTACTTTCTCGCCCCTTATATGAAGCAACATTAGGCCCCACCCACGAACCTCTTCTCAAACCTGTCACTAAGCCCTTCCAAAGGCTCCAACAGGCTCTCCTTAAGGCCCCAGCCTTACATCTCCCGGACCTGACTCGTCCTTTCTCCCTCTACGTAACTGAAAAAGAGGGATTTGCCCTTGGAGTCTTAGGTCATCAACTGGGACCATCTTTTGCACCTGTAGCATACTTGTCAAAAAGACTAGATCCAACCATCCAGGGATGGGCACCATGCATTCGTACCTTAGCAGCTGCTGAACTCCTTATTCGAGAATCAAAGAAACTAATCCTGGGATCGCCTATAACTGTCCTCTCTTCTCACAGCCTGTCACAGCTCCTAACTTATAAAGGCTTACAGTCTCTACCTCCCTGCAGGGTTCTTTCTCTTCAGGTAGCTCTAATAGAAGACCCCACCCTCACCTTTCAATCATGCCCACCTCTTAATATTTCCAATCTTCTTCCCCAACCTAACACTGACTACTCTCTATCTCACTCCTGCACTGAAACCTTAGAAGAACTATTACCTCATCCTTCACACATACAGGAGGGCACATTGCCTCAAGCCACCTTTACCTGGTATACAGATGGAAGCTCCTTTCTTCATGAAGGGGTCAGGAAAGCTGGCTATGCCATAGTGTCTGACACCAAGGTGGTGGAGGCACAGGCCCTTCCTGCTCATACCACCAACCAACAGGCTGAATTAATAGCCCTTACCCATGCCTTCCAGTTGGCACAGGGACAATCCCTCAGCGTTTACACAGATTCCAAATATGCTTTCCATATCCTCCTGTCCCATGCTGCTATCTGGAAGGATCGCGGGTTACTTACCACAAAAAGGAGGATCAGTAACTAATGCAAACCAGATTATGGCCATGCTAAAGGCCTCCCGTCTCCCCACAGCTATTGGGATTGTCCACTGCAGATCCCACCACACGGATGACTCTATAGTCTCCAAGGGAAACAACCGAGCTGATGAGGCAGCTAGAGCCGCAGCCCTTAGGGGCCTAGACTCATCTCACTCTCCCAAGGAGATTCTTACACTACAACCCACATCTCCACCTACACCTCCTGACATTCGTCAAACCCTGTCCTATCTTCACCAACTCTTTCATCCTAATAGCCAAGCGTTGTCTTATTTTGTTAAGACCCACCTACGGCCTACTCCTGAGGACTTAAGTTTCCTAAAATCTATCACTGCTTCTTGCAAAACCTGTCAGATGTCAGATCCCAACTCAAGGTATCGTAACACTCCTTTTCCTACCCACCAGGCCAGAGGTTCCCTACCTGGAACTGACTGGCAACTTGATTTTACCCACATGCCTGCTGTAAAACGTGTCAAGTACCTCCTGGTCTTGGTAGACACCTTCTCAGGCTGGGTAGAGGCTTTTCCCACAACTAACAAAAGGGCTCAGACAGTCTCTGATCTCCTCCTCAGAGAGATCATCCCCCGTTTTGGTGTCCCCACCTCCCTCCAGTCAGACAATGGACCTGAATTTACTTCCCAAGTTTCTCAAATTCTATCTAAGGCCCTAGACATCCCCTGGAATTTTCATATTCCCTACCACCCTCAATCTTCAGGTAAGGTAGAGAGAACTAACCACTCTTTAAAGACCACTCTTGTCAAGCTGTCACAGGAACTTCACCTTGACTGGGTAAAACTCCTACCTCTGGCTCTTTTCAGGCTACAAGCCCTTCCCAAGCGACCTCTCCTCATTTCACCTTTTGAACTCATGTATGGACGTCCAGTCCTAACTCCTGGTCTTTCACCTAAGTGTTCCCCCCTCCCAGACCATCTGCTCACCCCATTACTTTGTCACCTTCGTTCTCTCCTGTGGAACTTTGCTGACCACCATCTACTTCGATCACACACTGTCTCCTGTCCACTGCCTGTCAACATTGGAGACCAAGTGCTTCTCTCCCCTCCAGACCATCGGCCCTCACCTCTCTCTCCCAAATGGCAGGGTCCTTTTAAGGTAATCCTCGTGACCCCTACAGCTGCTAAACTTGAAGGACTCCCTCATTGGGTTCACCTGTCTCACCTTAAGCCCTTCACCCCCCCATCTAAAATCGATTCTCCTTCATACACGTCGACTCTAACAGGACCGTGCTCTATTAAACTCCAGAGGACATCAAGACCACCCACCTTGTCCTTAATCCCAGAAAATGAGACTCCACTCCGACAGCCGAGCTTGACCCCACAGGACTAGACATGTGTTTCTCGTCCTCTCCCTGCTGTTTATTCCTATCCAGGTCAGCCCTTACATCTGGATGTAAGAGTTTTGAGAGACACTCACAGATAACAGTCTTTCCAAACAGGGTCAAGAAACTGGTCCATAGCCGGATGCCAAGAACCAACCCAAACTACATCCAGGGACCATTCCTATATCTGATATCCCATCTAAATGTTATGTCCTCTATACTTGCTTCCTCTCGCCCAGATACAAGAGTACTGGTCCTTTCAGATACATATGCTAAGGTTCGCGGACCAACCACTTCTTCTACCAACATTACAAGACACCCGTTTCTACACATGGAGCCCGTGAGATTCCAGCCGTGGTGCTTCAGAACCGACAGATGCCAGGTGTCCTGACAGCCAAAGAAGATGGTCTTCGCCAGCACCCCAGAGAAATACCGTTTTGGGAAACGATCACCAGTTGCTGCCACAGAAGAGCCTGGTACACACATCCACAGAATGGGCCCCGATGGTGGAAAAAACCAGCTCCTCCCCCAACAGACTACGCCCCTACACAGCAGGAAGTAGTTTAAGAGAGACACGACGCCCGATCCCCCTTTCACCATCGGCTTCCCCTCTCCTTTTTTTTTATTTTTTATAATAAGAAAAAGTGGGGTATGTTAGTATAAGTCTGAACCCGGTGACGTCATATTCAGGGGCCTGCGACTCCTACGTTGCTGGGATAACCACTCCCAGAATTCACCTACCTGACTCACCTACACCTGGGAAATTACACACGTCATCACCCACTTAAATAGTTGGGACCACCCCCAACCTCTCTCTCTCTCTTCGTCTTCTCTTCACTCGCCATCTTCCCGTTCCTCTCTCCCACTCCCTTCCCCAAATAAACCCCTTCCCTTGGAACAGGATCGGATCGGCTTTGGTGTTGTCTGTCCAAACTGCGCTCGAATGCTAACACTATGCTTCTGAGTGTGTTAGAGCTCCTGGGAGTCCAGCCTCCTCTGAGTTTTGGGGGATTGGGTGCAGAGCTGCCTCTCAAGGTATGCTCAGTGCACTGACAGAGACTGGAATGAACCTGTGCCACTGGCCTGGAGTGAGTTCCTGGATCCCCAGGGGTCCAAATTACTCCCTGTAAATGTCCTTTGCCCTCTAGTACTCTTATCTATGGCTTTTAAAAGGACTGCCTATCTTCTTAACTTACTTTCTAAGGAGGACCAGTACTCAGAGAATGAGTTCTGCTCTACTGGGGCATATACAACATTAAATGCTGTGGCATGTGTATCAGCTTTGTCCTCAAGAATGCCTCTGTTATCACTATCCTAGGGATTAAAACTATAGAATTAAAACTTAAGAAGATGAGGAAGAAGAGAAAGAAGAAGATGAGGAGGAGGAGGGGGAGGAGGAGGAGGAAGGAGAGAAAGAAAAAGGAGAAGGAGAAGAAGAGGATGGAGGATGAAGAAAAGGAGGAAGAGGAATAGAAGGAAGAGGAGGAAGAGGAAGAGAAGGAAGAGGAGGAAGAGGAAGAGTCTGAAGCAGGAGGAGAAAGAAGAAGGAGAATAATAGGAGGAGGAAGAGGTAGAAACAGAAGCTTTCTTCCCTGGATAGGCTTCTGAAACACCATAGCTATGATCCAGGATCTATTTAGGACATTAAACAATGGCACTGAGAGTATAAGTAAGGAAGGGGTTAGAACATGTCAACATAGAAGTTTGACCATAAATGACCAACTGAGCATGCTATTCTTTCTACCTGGGATTATAGAAGCTTAGTGTAAGGAACTGTAAGAAATGGATAAACATAAACAACGAAACATGTGCCATGTAAATCAATTTAATATAATTTACTTACTTATTAACCAAACTTCTAGAGTTGTGGGAATACTTCAGGCTTAAGGCTAGATACATAATAGCCTGGCTTGAAAAAAAATCTATGAAGGTGAAAAAAGCATACTAATTTATTATGAGAGTGCAATAAATTTGCTGATATGACAGAATCTTTTATTTTATTTTTTACTTTTATTTTGTAACTGTAGTGTCTGCATGGGTTTAGGAGCAAAGACTGTGTTTCTGGACTGTGAGTGAGTAAGCACATGAAAATAAGTAATCTTATAAATAGACTGGATAAAACTGCAAAGACAAAAGACACTAAAGAGCATGCTAGCTATGGGAGACAGGATATCTGTGTGTAAGCACTATATACTAATGCCAGGTGTCTTGAATAGGAAAAAGTGATGAATTTAAAAGCTATTATGTTACTCCCAGTATCCTAAACAAGATTGAAGAGCCAAGATCAGAACAAAACAGAAAACTAGAAAAAAATGCCTTCTGTTGCTGTCATCTGTGACTGGACACCTCCATTGGCAGGTCTGTCACTGTTAGCCACCATCAATTCTCCTGCAAACTTTGCCACTTACTACTGCTGCCAGCCAGAGCATAGTGAATTTTGTATTATCCTTTCTTTCCCTTTTGCCTCACTTGCTTCAGAAATAAAATTGTAGTAAAAGATGACAGTTTAGATTCTCAACCTTCCTAATGCTACAACCCTTTAACATAATTCCTCATGTTGTGGTGACCTTCAGCCATAAAATTATTTCTGTTGCTACTTCATAACTGAAATTTTTCTACTGTTATTAGTCATAACGTAAATATTTTTGGAGATAGAGACTTGTAAAAGGAGTTCTGACTCACAGTTTACAAGTGGCTGGTTTAGGTAGACATAGAAGCTTTACCTCTCACAGAGAGGAGCAGGGCTCTGTATTTCTCATATAGGGAAGTCAGAAGAGACAAAAAGGGACCTGTTTGTTGTTAGTGCCCCCTCCAGTTAACAGGCACTTCAGGAATGTATACTCACAGAACTGAGTCAACTCCAATCCCCAGTTACTCTCCCTACCCTAAACTAATCACACTCACAAAGCTAGTGTAATTCTTATTCTGTTTGTTTCACTCCTACATGACATAACATCTAAAACTCCAGTAAAGCTTCTGGGTCATGAAGTATGAGGGTGAGCTTGACAAGAAGAGAAGTTGGGTGTTAGAGAAGAGCCTGGAGACGAAGACTAAGGGCTTCTATGTGATGCATCTTCCACAGAGATCCAGAAATCTGTGGAAGCTTTGGAATAGGGGTATGGCTTTCAAGTTGTTTGACAGCATTCAGTGCTGGTAGTGCATCATAGGATTAACCGTGGAGGGGTAAGTTTAAAGAAAGCAGGGAAGACTGCTGTAGTAATGTTCGATGTACTGAGGCAAATATATATATTGGTTTGAATTACCAGAGATCTATTTATCCTGAAAGGGAAGAAAAAGCAGAAAGGAGAAGATGAAACAAGGTGAGATTATCAGATGTCTTTATCAGTGCTTTGGAGATCTAGATATATAAAGTTGTGAGCCTATGGAATGAAGATAGATTTGAAGTAAACAGTACCAGTAAACAGTATAGGCAAAGGGTGGTTGAGAGAATGTTCTGATGAGTTAAAGATAGGTTCAAGTAGCTTCCTTGAAGCTTTGAGAAGATGCTTAATAGAGACTTGAGTGAACCAGAAGCAAGTCAGTGGATGAAACCAAAGGGTCAGAGTGATAGAGAATGTGGGAAAGAAGTCAAGAACACACAGAAAGCAGCTGGAACTCAGCCAGAGCAAGATTGGAGAGCACTTACTAGGTTTTGCAATGACTAGATTTCTGCTGACCTTAGAGAACACAGAGCCAGGGGAGTAGGGGTACAAAAGTCAGTGTGTAGAAGAGTGAACCACAAGGGAGCAAGTTAAGTTAGTGGGATTGACCCTTTGTTTCTGGGGGAGAAGTTGCAGAGAAAGAGAAAATCTCAAAGTAGTTTCAATTTGCATCTCTCTCTAATGGCTAGGTATTTTGAATACTTTCAAAAGCATGTATTGGCCTTTTGTGTTTCATTTGAGACCCATCTGTTCAGTTTGTAAGTTCATTTATTGATTGAAGGGTTCAATGACTTAATGAATATGTGGAGAATGATGAATGAATCATTACTCCTTGCTCATAGAGATGTAGACGGATGTGAGACACCAGTATAGAAGTCAGTATGGAGAGTCCTTGAAGATTGAAAATGGAAGTATCATATGACCCTGCTTTACCATTCCTTGTATACACATCCATATTCATTGATATTCACAAAAGCTATGAAGTAATTAGGCTAGCTGTCTATTCAGAAATGCAAATACTGCCTTCTCTCACTCATATGTGATATATATGTATATATACATATGTGTATGTGTGTTTGTGTGTGTGTGTGCATGCACACACACCTGTGTTTGGTGATATATGTATAGCACACAAACTAAAAGAGGGATCATGAAAGGGAAAAATATATTTTAAGAAAAAGAAGGTTTTGGAGGAAGAATAAAAGAATATATGTGTTATGAGAGTTGAGTAGTGACTACAAAGAGGAGGAAGTAAACCACAAGGAGTGGAAAGAGGAGAGGGAGAGTCAACCCAAAAAAAAGTGTGTATGAAAATGCTGAAATAACACCATGAGTTTGTATGTGGAATGATAGTTAATAAACAGAAATATTTAAGGGAAAAGGAAAGAGAGAGAAGAAAGGAGTCGAAGAAAGTTAGGACAGTGTAACATAAAAATTTTTGTGTTGGATTTTTGTTTATTTACCTACTGTGAAGAAATAGATGAAGAGGAATTGTTAATGACATTAAAGACAATCTGTAGATTGCATTCTGTTAAATATTTTTCTCCCTCCTTTCACAATAAAAGAAGACACTGCAAAGAAGAAAGTAACTGTGTGAAGTGTCAGATAATTGAAATGCTTCAAGCCTGCCATTGACTTTACTTTGGGGCAGCAGATGAGGGTGGGAAATGTACTGGAACAAGGAAAAGACTGTGAGAAATGGGCTGAGCAGGTAAGAAAGGCAGTAGTGGAGGATTTGCATAGACTAAAAAGAACTGATTCTTATCTTTCATAAAAACAGGGATGTCTAGAAATATAAACTTTTGAAGTCAACCAACTGGATGAGACTTTGGTCATTTCTATGACCACTAAAGATACTCTGATCACATGACCCAGATAATTGTATTTGGTATTTAACAAATTGATTTAAAAACTACATTCCCACTGAAATTATGGACTTGGGAGATTGTATTGAGAATTCTAGCATTTGGTTTCTTTAAAAAACACAGAAATATTATAAGAATATATTTTTTGTTTTAATCCCAGGTGTTAGGATATGGGGCTGCTTCAAAGCAGCTGACTATGGTTTGCCTTGTGCTTTAACAGAGGCATGTCTTTTCCAGTAGTTGACAATTTCTGCAATTGTGTAATGTTTAGAATTTTGGGAATTTTTCAGAGGATATATAAATGCTAGAGATCTGGTGGGTGGGGTGGGGAGTTGTTTGTTGTTTAGGAGAGTTGTTTGTGATTTGTTGGTAGTTATGCTCAAAGAAGAAACAAGAAGAAAGAAATTAAACTCAGAGATCGCTATCTCTCTTTCTCTCTTTTCTCCTTTCTCTTCAATCTAGTGATAGAGGGTGAAAACAGGTGATAAAGGGTGATAAAACTAGAACCCACAAAGTAGCAAAGACAGCAACGGGAGTTTATATTGTAAATGCCAGAACTTTGAGACAGCTCCTTGTACAATGTCTTCACAGCCATTCATATTATTTTAGTCTGCTTAGCAGAGAGGTAAACAGTTTTGCTAGCCTACAGTGTCTACAAGACAGAGACGACTGTATTGCTTCCTAAGCTGATTATGATGGTAAATATTTTCTGTGAACTCACCCTGCCTAAATGGTCTAAAATATGTCTTTACTTAGCTGCACTGGGGCTGGATACTTCTGTGTCTAAGGGATCATATTCTGGAATGGCTATCTCTGCTCTATATGGACACCCATTTTCCACCAAGCTAGCTTACATTTGCTGTCATGGCAACTAGTTTTAGAGAAATTAATATCTCACAAAACTGTCAAAAGATCCGTGGTGCAATCATCAGCATACCACATTCTGTAGACAGAGCAAATCACTAACCTGCACAGATTTGTAGAGAAGTCAAAGGACAGAATCACATGGTAAGGTATAGAGGCAGCAGGAGCAGAGATATGTCAGCTATGGATCCCATCGCTAATTGGGAATAGAAGACTGTGTGCCACAGGGAAGAGAGGTGGTTGGGAAATTATACAGAATCTAAATTCTTATAAATGGGAATGAGAATTGTATACTAGTAGATAATGAAAGGCATAGCAGCAGAAGGCAGAAAAACAATAGGACTGGCTTCTCAGTTTAGGAAAATAACCCTGCTACTGATAAAGTACGTGAAGTTGAGGTATCCAACCCTTTCCTTGTAAACAAGTACCTGAGATGGAAACCTGCATAGTTATCTATGTATTTATATCCTATCTCATTCCAGAGAAGATATGACTCTTACATCCCTCTCATAGTTGCTGTCAAACTTATTCTTATTTATTCCATCTTTGCAGCTAGAAAGAATTTGAAACAGCTCTTTTGAATTCTGTCCAAAGGCCATCTTGGAAGCATGTCATGGCCTGCCTTAACTGAGCTAGTCATAAATGAAGCTCCAGAGCTCCCAGCCAGGAATATTCCTGGAGGCAAAGTAAACAGAGGTGAATTAGGCTGTTTAAAAACACATGTAAGCACTTTATTTAGAACTCTGATTCCATCGTGGTTGAAAAGACAGAAAGACAGGGTGAGTTCAAAAAAAATATTTACCATTCCCTGGCTGTCTTAGAAAACATTGCATTGACTTCTGCTGTGCAGGACCAAAATAGGCTGGTAAAACTGGTCATCTATCTGTGGAGCGAAGCAGAGATCACCAGAAAGGCCCTTAAGACTGGAAAGGGTGCTGTCAGTCAAGCCTGTGCTCTGCCTAGTGTTAAAGTGAGGCAAACATGAACAGGTCTCATTTGCTTTCACATCCTTATCTACAAATGAAATCAAAACAAAACTAAGGGAGACTTCTGGGATTTTCAGGGGACTTTCCTCAATCTTAATGAAGTTTATATATTTAATTACTTATTATTATTATTATTAATCTTTTAACCAAGAGGAAACTTATTTTTTTGTCAATTGTAGTTAAGTTGGGGTTGAGAATCTTGATCCTATAATCATTGTTTGCCTTCCACAGGTTACTGAATTTGATCAAAGTAGCTCTCTGTTAAGCACAGAGTCTGAAGAGAGGAGCAGTGTTTCTGGGGAGTTGTTCATCGATAAAATGCCATGGTTCTTATTAAGAGCTGTTGTGTAACCTGGAACAAAGTTCTGTGGAGCCAACAACAGCCTTACTGTCTCTTGATTTCTACCCTTACGTCAGATCCATGCTCTCAGCACTCTACCACCAGTCCTTGAGGCTCATTTAACAATGGATTTCCACTGTGTACACAGAATGGTTCAATGGTTAACTAGGAAGATAAATTGTATGATCATTGTTTGAATACAAATAACAGATCATCTCATGTAAGCCATGAGCCAGTCTGTGAATTTTTCTGTGAGTGGCAAGTTATCCACAGTCTTTCATTGTCTCTGTTTTCGTTTGATCAGAGATGTGAACTTTTGAGATGTCTGGCCTAGGTTAAGGCTGGTGTGTGTTGTTGAGCAACAGTTCCCAGAATAAAACTGAACTCTGTGTAGAGATCATGACTGTGGGGACCCATCAGTGTCAGACACCCATAAGAATGAAGCTGGCTTTCAGAGGAGCTTCTTAATTGAAATTTTAGCAGAGGCTAGGAGAGACACTCCTTAGGACGTTTTGCACTAGTGATGAGACTCAGATTCCAGTCTTGAATTTTCACTGCTGTGTTAATGTGAATACTTGGTGCATTTGTCATGTTTTCCAAATACACTGACAGCACTTGCCATGCTACCTAAAAATGATTGCATAAGGCAAGATGGAGCAAGATTTTATGTCTTTTGTGCTGAGGGTGCATTTTTTTTTTATAGTTAACTGGACTTGATTACTTTAAAAATGACATGTGACCCAATACTCTTTGGTTAGTAAGATCTCATAGTTTAGATTTCTATAATAACTGATACTGGGGATAAGCTTAGTTTGACTTTTACTATGGTATGAACTAATGGAAAGAAAAACAACAGGCATTAGAGCCATATCGGTCAAGTTTGATCCCATCTGTTCAGTCTAAGGCTGTGTGGCCTGGGATAGTTTATTTTCACATCTTCATTTGCATCACCTGCTGAAGTGGGGGTCTGAGGACTTACTCTCAGCTCTGCTGAGGGTCATGACCAGACTCTAGAAGCTGGTTTAAGGCCCATATCTTTCTTTGAGCATCTCCCTTGAGAGTATACCACTCCAAAACTTTGAAACATGCCCATTGTACACCTTAAGGAATAATTCTATGATTAAAAGGATCGTCTCTCACTCCCATAAAATTACCCATGATAAAAATAATCTTTTTCTACAAATAACCTCAGGTAATATAAAAGTCCCTAAACAGTGCCATCAGTTGTTCTATAGCCTTCAGATTTGGGGGACTTTTTATTTTTAATTTTAATAAAACCGTCACCTAAGGGAACTAAAACAATTCTTGTAGGTTGTTTTCTATTTGTAGATATAAAGTAATAAATTTAACAACCGTCAAATATATTTTTAAGCTAGATGGAATTACTTAAACCATGGGAAATGACAAGTCACCTTTGTGGTATTAAATCATGGACCCCATAGTAATGACAGAAACTAGTACCTTGTCACAGAATGAGATGTTCTACATTAGAGAGATTAAGATTGATAAAATTAGAGGACCTGATCAAAAGGGGACAGTCTCCATATATTAAAACGATCATGATAGAAGTTAAAGACCATTTTTAAAATGTCATGTCTCTTGGTGGGAGAACACATCTTTCACAGTAAGCACATGGAAAGATATTTGAGGAGGACTGGAAAGGGGACAAGAATGTGTGGAGGTGTTAGAGGTGGAAGAATGGCACACAGAGACAGCGGCCATTTGACCCAGCAGAAGAGCAGGTGCTGTGTATTACTAAGAGGCTTTGAAGTAGAAATCCATGATGATACAATTTCCATGGGTGAACTCCATCAGGAAAACACCTCTAGTTGTTTGTAGTGGGAAACAAATCATTGCAAACATTGCAAAGTTGTGCCTCACATCTGCCTTCTTTATCGTCTTTTCTTTATTCTTCAAAGCACTAACCACATTTATTGTGCTTCTTAATTTATTTATCAACTTTTAAATTGTGTGTATATCACTTCAGTAGAATACAAGCTTCCTGAGGTCAGTGATTTTTTTGATCACACTTGTGCTCATGACTTTTTTTCTAGAGTGAATGGGTGAATACCCATGTATATTAGCTTTCTGGGGATGCAAAGACATGATTCTCCTTAGGAAGAAATAAGTAATACATATTCATTCTATTTTATAAATGGAGTTATCAGCTCATATGCATAACTGTGAAATAAATGGAGAACTCCACAAACTGAGAAATGCCATTGATTTTTTTTTTTTTGGTTGGTTGATAGGTTGCCTTGATTTTCTCATCTCTCCACTACTATAAATATTATTGTTATGAATTATCCATCTCTATTTGGCAATATGAAAATGACAATGAACATGTTTCAGTGTATGAGTTAAGTCTCTTAGAGGGAATCCTATAGGGAATAACAAGCATTGAAACAAGGTCAAATAGACTAGAAAAGATAAGGAGAATTGAGGGTTCCTTGGATTCTAGCAGGCAGTTCCCATCTGGGTCCAACCTCCTCTTTCTAAAAGGAGAAGAATAAAAAGGAACTGGCTACATACTTAGTTAAAATATTGAAACCTTATGGCTAATACTGTGCATGTCCTTTTGGGACTGGGTTACCTCATTCAGGATGATATTCTCAAAATCCATTCATTTGCCTGCAAAATGCATGATGTCTTTGCCTTTCACAGCATGAATAGTATTCCCTTGTGTAGATGTACTACATGTTCTGAACCATTCTTCAGCTGAGGGACATCTAGGGTGTTTCCAGCTTCTGGCTATTATGAATAAAGCTACTATGAACATAACTGAGCAAGTGTCTTTCTGAGATGTTGGAGCATCTTTTCGGTATATGCCCAGGAGTGGTATAGCTGAGTCTTGAGATAGAACTACTCCCAGTTTTCTGAGAAACTGCCAAATTGATTTCCAAAATGGTTGAACATGTTTGCACTCCTATCCACAGTGAAGAAGTGTTTTCCTTGCTCCACATCCTTGCCAACATGTATTAACAATTGAGATTTTTATCTTAGTCATTCTGACAGATGTACAATCAAAATAACAGGCCACAAAGGTTTTTCCATAAAGGCATATGATAACAACACTTGAAGTAAAGTAAAGTATACACTATACCTGCACTGAGCACAAAAAAATACTCCAAGGACAATTTTGTGTTTTGAAGGAACTGATGCCACAAGACTCTTCTCCTGTTTTCTTGGAGTTTTCTTATAAGCTTTAAGAATCCCCCTTGCATGACTTCATTTGTAAATCATGCTCCAACAACTCTTTGATAAAAAGTGCTATATTTTTCTGAATATTGGAGACATAGGGATCAGAGTGAGACAAGTGTTTATGGCATTAGTCTACTAATTAAAAAAATATATTAATATATATTCTTTTCTAGATGTGTATATATACATATATCTATAAAATATATGTATACATTTGAAATATTATATATATATATTATTACGTTATGTTATATGCATACATATAATTGCATATATATGAAAAGTTCCCAGAGGTTAAATAAGCTAAATTGGAACTATTATATGTTACAGTAAAGCTCAAACTGTTCCAGTAGGTCATATTCCAAATGCAGAATGCCTTTGCCTAAGGGTGGTAAGAGTGTGGTGGCATAACTAAGGATAGTCACAGAGGTAAATCACTGTATGCCTGGAACCTGAGCTTACACTGATCCCTATCTTCAGCATATTCACAGAGTTCTGATACTTGGTGTATGCTAGTCAATATTCTTATTGGCAACATAAATAAAGACACAACCACATTTGCCATTGACACAAAGCTGGAAGAGACACTTAATAGGCTCACAGAGAAGGATAAGGATTCACAGAAATCCATCAGACTGTAACTATGGGTTGAAACTAATACAAGGTTCAAGAAGAACTGGATTAACAGGAATTCACATGAAAAAGACTTGGATATTTTAATTGACAGCCAGTGATCAATGTGATCCAAAGGTGTGAGCCAAAAGAGCTATAAGATTCTTATCCTGTATTAGGAGAAATACAGTGTCCAGGAAATGAATGCAAGTACATTTCTGGTCTCAGCTATTGTCAGATCCTGTAGTGTTTTGCTGTGCAGGCACTTATTTATAAGAAGAGGGTGGTGGTCAGAATGAAAATGGCCCCATAGACTCATAAGGAGTGGCACTAGTGAGAGTTGTGGCCTTGTTGGAGTAGGTGTGGTGTTTCTGGAGGAAGTGTGTCACTGAGGGAGGGCTTTGCAGTTTTAGAAGTTCAAGTCAGGCCCAATGTGATTCTTTCTGCCTGCCGCCTATGGATTCAGATGTAGAGCTTTCAGCTTCTTCTCCATCACCATGTCTTCCTATGTGTCACCACACTTCCTGCCATGATGGCAATGGAGTAAATCTCTGAACTGGTAGGCCAGCCCAATTAAAGGTTTCTTTGTAAGAGTTGCCTTGGTCCTGGTTTCTCATCACAACAATAAAACCCTAACTAAGATAAAGACCATCAACAAACTGGAGCAAGTTCAGACAAGAGGGACCAGAAGAAGTGCCATATAAAGAGCAGGAAACTTACCTTGAAGAAGGAGTACATATACCATACAATGAGGGGAGAGAAGAAAAACATAATTGATGTTTTAGGGTTGATGGATTATTCTAATTTTGTTTGGCTCAAGGGAACTAGGACCTATGAGACAGTGATGTAGCATTCCCTCATTTAGTATTTTTAAAGACATGAGCAGGTGGGACTCGGACAAAACCAATCATGGGAATTGCTCAAGAAGAGTCTCGGTGACCATCTAAAGTTGTTTTATTGAGAATCTTGAACTTTCTTGGTTCAATGACCTGTAAGATCTTCATGAATTTTTAAAAAGTAAGACAAATAATATATAATTTTCATGATTATTAATGAATATTATTGTATTTAGCCTTACAAGAGTTTATAAGTAACTTTCAACTCCCACTTACAAATAACAAAATTGAGGTCTTAGGCTGAGTAACTTTTCTCAAGACACATGACACAAACACAGACTTTGGAATCATGACTGTAGATAACAAGTTTTCTCCTAAAACTTCATGTCTTCATGTCTTTTAATGTGCATAAAAGGTTGACTCTAGGGAGATAATTTAGCTTGAATTATTTATACTTAGAGTGAATGTAAATTAAGTCTTATGTGTTGAACAACTGAATAATTTCAGGTCAACCAGAATGCTTATCTCTGTGGAAATAAAGGTTCTTCCAACTGAATATCATAATTCTCAGGTTCAGCATTTAAAAAAGCAGATAGCGGCCGGGCGGTGGTGGCGCACGCCTTTAATCCCAGCACTTGGGAGGCAGAGGCAGGCGAATTTCTGAGTTCGAGGCCAGCCTGGTCTACAGAGTGAGTTCCAGGACAGCCAGGGCTACACAGAGAAACCCTGTCTCGAAAAACCAAAAAAAAAAAAGCAGATAGCGGAGCTTATATGCTCAATCTTGAATAATTTTGAGAAAGAGAGTGCCAGAGTACACAAAAGCTTGGTTTCATATTTTCATTCCTGCATTGATGTTTCAATGTGGATGCCATGCTAGCAGAAGCCTACCAGAGCACGGGATGAATAAATTATGGAAACTACCTTATTTTCTCATATGCCATGCAGTTGACTTTCTGTAATGTATGTGATTTTATTTTCTTATTCATAACAGTTGAGTAGTTGACTGGTGTTTTTTGACAAAGTTAACAATATGTGTCAATATGTGAGGAGAAAAGTGGTAGTATTCGGTAAATGTTCTTCTTGACTGTCATATATAAGTCACTTGGTTTCATAAGAATATTTTCTTTTTTTCTTATTGGATAGGATCTTCATTTACATTTCAATTGTTTCCCCCTTTCCACGTCTCCCCTTCAGAAACCCCCTATCCCATTCCCCTCCCCCTGCCTCTATGAGGGTGCTCTCCCACCCACCCACCCACTCTCGTCTTCCCACCCTGGCATTCCCCTACACTAAAGAATTGAACTCTTTCAGGCCTAAGGTTCACTCCTCCCACTGATGTCCAACAAGGTCATTCTCTGCCACATTTGTGTCAGGAGCCATGGGTCCCTCTAGGTGTACTTTGTGATTGGTGGTCCAGTCCCCAGGAGCTCCAGAAGGTCTGGCCAGTTGACACTGTTGTTCCCTCAGTTCCTTCTCCAACCCCTCCATCAGGGACCCCACACTCAATCCAATGGTTGGCTGCGAGCATCAGCTTCTGTATTTGTCAGCTATTGCAGAGCCTCTCAGGAGACAGCCATATCAGGCTGCTGTCTGCAATCACTTCCCTGCATCCTCAATAACATCAGGGTTGGGAACTGTATGTAGGATGGCTCCCCAAATAGAGCAGTCTCTGGATGGCCTTTCCTTCAGTCTCTGTTCCACACTTTATCTCCATATTTCCTCCTGTGTGTATTTTGTTTCCCCTTCTAAGAAGCAGTGAAGCATCCACACTTAGACATTCCTTCTTCTTCTTCAGCTCCATATGCTGTGTGAATTGTGTTTTAGGTATTCTGAGCTTTTGGGCTAATATCCACTTATCAGTGAGTGCATACAATCTGTGTTCTTTGTGAATGGGTTATCTCACTCAGGATGACATTTTCAAGTTCCATCCATTTGCCTGTGAATTTTGTGAAGTCATTTTTTTTTAGTAGCTGAGTAGTATTCCTTTGTGTAAATGTATCACATTTTCTGTATCATTCCTCTGTTGAGGGACAACTGAGTTTTTTTTTTTTAGCTTCTAGCTACAATAAATATGACTGGTAAGAACATAGGGGAGAATGTGTCCTTATTAAATGTTTTAGCATCTTTTAGGTATATTCCCAGGAGTGGTATAGCTGGATCTTCAGGTAGTACTATGTCCAATTTTCTGAGGAAACACCAGACTGATTTTCAGAGTGGTTGTACCAGCTTGCAATCTCACCAGCAATGGAGAAGTGTTCCTCTTTCTCTACATCCTTGCCAGAATCTGCTGTCACCTGAGTTTTTGATCTTAGCCATTCTGACTGGTGTGCAGTAGAATTTCAGGGTTGTTTTGATTGGTATTTCTATGATGAATAAGGATATTGAACATTTCTTTAGGTGCTTCTCAGACATTCGTGTTTCTTCAGTTGACAATTCTTTGTTTAGCTCTGTACTCCATTTTTAATAGGGTTATTTGATTATAGAGAGTCTAATTTCTTGAGTTCCTTGTGTACATTGGATATTAGCCCTCTATCGGGTGTAGGATTGGTAAAGATCTTTTCTCAATCTGTTCGTTGCCATTTTGTCCTCTTGACATTGGTGCTCTCTTAAGGAAATTTTCCTATGTACCCAAGTATTCAAGGCTCTTCCCCATTTTCTCTTTTATTAGTTTCAGTGTATCTGGTTTTATGTGGAGGTCTTTGATCCACTTAGACTTGAGCTTTATACAGGGAGACAAGAATGGATTGATTTGCATTCTTCTACATGCTGACCTCCAGTTGAACCAGCACTATTTGTTGAAAATACTGTCCTTTTTCCACTGGACAGTTTTAGCTCCTTTGTCAAAGATTAAGTGACCATAGGTGTGTGGGTTCATTTATGGGTCTTCAATTCTATTCCATTGATCTTCTTGCCTGTCTCTGCACCAATATCATGCTGGCTTTATCACTATTGCTCTGTAGTACAACTTGAGGTCAGGGATGGTGACTTCTCCAGAGGTTCTTTTGTTGTTAAGAACAGTTCTTGATCTCCTGGGTTTTTTGTTTTCCAAATGAATTTGCAAATTGGTCTTTCTAACTCTATGAAGAATTGAGTTGGAATTTTGATGGGGATTCCATTGAATCTGTAGATTGCTTTTGGCACGATTGCCATTTTTAATATATTAATCCTGGCAATCCATGAACATGGGAGATCTTTCCATCTTCTGAGGTCATCTTTGATTTCTTTCTTGAGAGACTTGAAGTTTGCCATACAGATCTTTCAATTGTTTGGTTAAAGTCACACTTACATATTTTATAGTGTTTGTGACTGTTGTAAAGAGTGTAGTTTCCCTATTTTTTTACTCAGCTTGTTTATTCTTTAAGTATAGGAAGACTCCTGATTTGTTCGAGTTAATTTTGTATCCAGCCACTTTGATGAAGTTGTTTATCAGGTTTAGGAGTTCTCTGGTGGAATTTTTGTGATAACCTAAGTATCATCTGCAAATCCTCTTCTTGTCTTATTGTTCAAATGAAGTTTTTAAGCAATATAGTGAATAAGTGCAGAAAAATATCCTCTCATGCCTTATTCTAGAAGTACTTTGGGCTTTCCCCCATTTAGTATAACCCTGGTATAGGTTTCTCACATGTAGCAGTATTATTTTGAACTATGTTTCCTTTAGTTCTACTTTCTTCAGGGAGTTTGGGTTTTCTTAATGAAGTGATATTGAATCTTATATTGAACACAGTAACTTTGGAAGCATGAAATTAAATTCATTCATTCATTCATTCATTCATCAATTTTAAGAAGTGGACAAATATAATATCATTAGACTTTAAGAAATGCATGAAAGAACATACATATGAGGTGCTAAGGAATGTACAAGGAGGGATCCATAACTCCAGATACATATGTAGTAGAGGATGGCCCTGACTGACATCAATGGGAGGGGTGGCCCTTGGTCCTGTGGAGGTTTGATTCCCCAGTGTAGGGGGATGCTGGAGCAGTGGGGTGGGAGTGTGTGGGTGTGGGAGTACCCTCAGAGAGGCAAAAGGGAGGGGATAAGGTGGGTGGGATGGGGGGTTCTGGAGGGGTAACCAGGAAGGGGGATGTCATTTGAGATGTAAATGACAGGAATGATTAGTAAAAAATTAATAATGAATGAATGTAGCAAATTTTAATTTAAAAAAATAAGATGTAGGTGTACATCTGGATCCATATCCAAAGAAAATAGTATCTTTAAAGCAGAGCCAATTATACCTCTCTCATATGTACTGCTTTAGTCATCACAATAGCTGTAACACAATAAATCTCAGAGTCCATCAGGAAATGAATAATGAGTATGTGGTATGTGAAAATGAAATATTACTTAACTACAAAAAGTATGAAATTCTGTCATTTGTTCCAAAACAGTTGGGAAATAAATTTTGCAAAATCTGCTTATGTGATTTTTTTCCTAACAATCCCATAAGAGTGTACAAAGGTAATTATTAGAAGCTAAGAGATATGGGGGAAAAGAAACATCAGGACATTGACCAAGACCTCAGGTCCAGAGTAAGTTGTACTATGATAAAACATAGTGGACTAGCTGTAGTTCATCACAACCTAGTACATATTTATGAATGACTAGAACAGACAGTCACAAACACTTTAATCACAACACAATGATTAAGGGATAAAAGCAATAATTACCATGATTTTATTGGTGCATGTTGTATAAATGTATTGAAATACTGTATTCTATACACAAATATGCACAACTATTATGTGTTAGTCAAAATTAAAGACTTTGAAATTGATAATAACTTTAAATATAGCAATTTGGTTTTTATACTATATTCACATGTTGAATTATAACACTGCATACTATCAAATCTAACAACTAAAATAAGAACTATAAAAATAAACCATATATCATAGATGGAAAGGTCAGGAAAGGCCTACTTTGAGGTGGTTTCGTTTTATCTGAAGTTAAGTGTTGAGGAAGATCCTGAGCACAGAGAGCATTTGGGAAAAAGCATTCTACACAAATTCAGAAAACCCAAAGATCCTGCAACTGAAAGGCTTTATGGCCATACTGAGTGGAGTACAATAATCTGCACTACTGTATTATGGTGTTTTCAATGGAAAGGAGGCTCTCTGGAATGTCAGTCACATTTAGACACAAAGGTTGACTTTATACATGCAGTTAATATCTGAGTTGCTTCACCTATATATGAGAGATTTTAGAGACCCTGCATAATACCTAGAGATTTTCAACATATTTCAGTCTTTCATCAAAGTTCTGGACAGAGCAATTTCTTTTCTCTAATTTGAGAGACAGTGCCAGCTCCTCAAGGACTCGTCTGGGCCTGAGTAGCTCAGGTTCTCACCCAACCTTTCCCTTCCTGCATTTCTACCATTCTTGTACTATTCTTATGGTCTGCATGGCAAATGACTATCTGACATTAAACAACTTATATACTATGTGGTCCTGAACAAAATCAGGATTCATTTCTATGAAGCTCTCATTTAACCAGGAGCTGGTTAACTGGAGTGTAATTGTATCTACTTTATGGTTCTTTTTTTTTTTTTTTTTTTTTGGGTTTTTTGAGACAGGGTTTCTCTGTGTAAGCCTGGCTGTCCTGGAACTCACTCTGTAGACCAGGCTGGTCTCGAACTCAGAAATCTGCCTGCCTCTGC
>NW_021604565.1:71207-147049 GCF_004785775.1 Grammomys surdaster | reverse complement strand
GCCTGCATGGAAGCAGACATGGTGCGAACTCATAGCTTAAGAATTCTACATCTGTATATACAGACAGAAGGAAAAGAGAGACATGGAGTAGTCGACTTAGAGATTTTGAAGCCTCCCAAAATGAACCTTCAGTGATACAATTTCTCCAACAAGGCTATATACCCCCAATCCCTGCCAAATATCCTCACTCCCTAATGACCAAGTATTAAAGTATATAAAATATATTAGCCTATAGGGGTCACTCTTATTAAAACCACTACAGATGTTTTTATATTTGTGTCTGTTATGAGACCTCTTTGCATCTTAATATGTGGTATTCATCATATGTATATTCAGTGGATTGGCCTTTCTTGAATCTACACTGTTCTTACCCACATTCTCATGATGAACATGTACACAATTCATTGTTGTTCATAAAGGCTCTTTTAAGTTCATCAAATATTGTTATAAATAGTTCTAGAATTTAATTCTATCTTTAAGATAAAAGTAACACATATTACCCAGAAATCAAAGGGAAAAAATATATCCTCAGTCTCAAAAGATGGCACAAACTAATCTACTTTTAAGAGACATTTTAAAACTAACTTTTGAATTGATTTTTTTGCAGATTTTATGTTGTTTCTTAAATTCTCTAGTTCTTGATAATATATCTTATTGACATATGAAAATTGTGTATATTACAAGGATATAATGTATCATATTACATACTTTGTTTTCTTATTTCTGTGATAAAATATTCTGATCAAAAATAATTTGGAGGGGTTAGAGATTTAGCTCAGTGGTAGAGCATTTGCCTAGCCAGTGCAAGGCCCTGGGTTCAGTCCTCAGCTCTGAGAAAAAGTTTATTTGGATTATACATCCCAATCTCAGTCCTTTACTCTAGGAACCCAGGCAGGAGCTGAACCACAGGCCATAAAGGAATGTGGCTTACTGACTTGTCCTTTTGGTTTGCTCATCATTTCTTATATAACCCAGAACCACCTACCCAAGAATGGCATTGCCCCCACTGAGGTGGGCCCTCCCAGATCAATCATTAATCAAAAAAGAAAAAAAATCCCACAGACTTGCCTATAGGCCAGTCTTTCCCAGGATATTCTCAAATGAGGTCCTCTTCCTAGATGACCTAAACTTGCATCAAGGTGACAAAAATTTAAAATTAGCCAGCACATACACATATACAGTGATAACCACAGCATAGCATTTCTACATGGTTACTTCTTTTGTCCCATTTGACCAACAGCATCCCATATCTCTCTCATTCAGCAGTTCTCTATTTCTGTCAGTTTAGATATCTGGGCTTCCTAATATAACTGACTCCACTCACTGTTGCTGTAAGTAGTAAGATTTCTTTTTCTTTTTCTTTCTTTCTTTCTTTCTTTCTTTTTTTTTGGTAAAGGCTGCATAATTTGCTCTCTCTCTCTCTCTCTCTCTCTCTCTCTCTCTCTCTCTCTCTGTATGTGTGTGTGTTTGTGCTCATATATATGCATATGTATAACCATTTTTTTCCATTCCTTTATCAAAGGATATTTATGTTAGTTATCCTGTAGGATAATTAAAGAGAGATACTCTTTTATTTCCTTCTATAAAAGACCTTGAAAAATCCAAAAAGGCTTAAGTACTAAAATTTCAACAAAGGTAAAACATAAAGATTGTTCTAGAATCCGAAGTACTTTTATAAAAATTCAGTTTTGAAATTATGCCAATTTTTATTTGTTTTTAGGAAATTGGCCAGGTGACTATTTCTTTCTCTCATCACCTTGGTAGCACAGTCACTGTTATTGGTTGCAGAGTCCTGAGTCCTAGTCAACAATGACCATTACTCATTCTTTCAGTCAGATATCAAGGTGGGAAGTCTTTGACTTAAGCCAAAGATGAAAAATTTGACCAGCTGTGCCTCTCTGCCTCATGTCTGACCCTTGTGTGAAAGAAAGCATAGGCTAGGAAAATGCTGTGAGTCTGAATACAATGGAATGAATACAATTTTGGAAATGCCTTGTGCATCAGCCTGGCTGTGAGCAAGGAATTCTTATGTGAACTTCTGCCCGCAAAGCTAGCCAGGTTCATCCATCTCATCAGAGCAGAACTTTCTTCATGAATTGTTTGATTTTTGTACCTGGAACTTTCAGAAAAGAAGGATTTCTTTAAGGTCAATAACAAATGACTATGTACATGAAACTAAAAACCTTTGATTTGATCAGAATTACCACTCTTGAGTACTGAAGCTCTGATAGAGTCCAGTGGGATAAACTGTCCTCAAGGTTAATGTCAACAGAACCTCAGCATTTAATGAGGGCTAATGGAAGGAAATAGCAGGACAGAGCTGCTTCAAGCCAGCCCAGGACACTCTGATCTCTGCAGCAGGGTATCTCCCTTCACTTCAAATCCCAAAAGTTCAGTTTGTCTGATTGATACTTTCTTGGCTCTCAAGTGTGTGTATGATTTCCAATTGTCCCATTTGCTGACATTTATAAATATTACCTCACAGTAATTAGGTGCTCTATCCTATGGAATGTGACAGAGTGTGTTTGTTTTTCTGAGCCTCATTAGTCCTGCCTGTCTGTCTTAAGGATGGAGACTCACTTTTGCATGCCACATAAGTACTTCTCATTCAGTTCTGCTCCTTTACCAGTAGGGCATTCTGGTAAGTTAACATCATAAAAATATAAGAACCAGCTTTTGTTTCTGTCAATTTCTATTATATTTCAAGGTCAAAATATATTAGTATAAGAAAAAAATTAGGTTCAACTTTAAATTTCTCAAAGTCCTCGTAATTCACAATACCTCTGACATAAAAAATAAACAAACTAAGAAAACACATTCTAGTACAGCTAATTCAGATATGGAACTATTATTCCAAAGATTACAAATTATAGTCCCACACTGTATTGGCTCCAAGAAAATATTTATTCTCTCATGTAACAAAACACGTATTTTAGGTATTTCCATCCATAGAGACTTATTTGGAGAATTCATGTCAGTAAATATTCATGCTGTAGTGTTTTTTACCATCACAAGAACATGATACTGTATCTTTGAGATGTGGTGAACTGGACAGCTCAAAGAAGCTGAATAATTAATGGCCAGTGATGCTGCTTGCTCTCATAGTAGATTCTCTTGGTCCCAGTGTTCTCTACACTTAAGTATATGCTACGGTTATCTTGGTGACTATATAGCTTAACCCCATAATGTTCCACAGTTGCATTTTCTTTACATTTGCATTTGTCTAATTGATACTTTCTTGGCTCTCAAGTGTGTATATGATTTCCAATTGTCCCACTTGCTGACATTTATAAATATTACCTCACAGTAATTAGGTGCTCTATCCTACGGAATGTGACAGAGTGTGTTTGTTTACATTTTCTTTACAGTGATACTTTTTGACAAATAAGTGTCTGGTTTGAGGAAATTCACTTAGAGACTTCATATATGTTTAGTTATTTAAATATCAAATACCAAATCATTTGCTAATCTATAGTTAAGATTTCAGTTGCCTATAATTTATAGCCATTGTTAATATGATATTGTGGTAATTAATTTCTCAGAAAAACATTATAGGTTTGGAGAAAACTAAACCGAATAAAGCAAAATAATGAAAGTTATTTATAAGAATAAAATATATTATTTTCCCAATATATGCTTCTTTTTATGTGTAGGTAAAATTTAAAATGTCCAAATAGACTGTGGCTCAGGGTAGCTGGAAGAAAAACACCCAAATGTCCACTCTAGCCAGATGGACCTGGAAGAAATCACCCACGCGCCCTCTGTGGGAACCTATATGGTGGAGACATGGGAGAGAAAATAAAGGTGAATTCATACACTGTGGGGAAAAGTGAAAATGGAGACTCAGTGGCTACAAGGCAGGCATGAAGAGACTGAGCAACTTTCCAAGGCCATGGTGATGTCTGGCCCAGGCTGTCACCAAAGGCCATGTATGTATCTGTGGTCTTGCTGTAGCCAAGGTTTTTGTTGATGTTTATTATGGGGCTGTAGCTCATACATGGGCATGGGTCCTGTTGGGCTGAGTTGTGGATCCTGCATGTCTGCCACCCTAGGCAGCTGGAACCGCTGCTCGGAAAGCAGAAGCAGAATTTGACTGAGTTCACCTCACGCGATGTCGAGTGAATGCTGGGCTATGAGAAGCCACTGGGCTCTGCCTGAGTGTGGAGAGGTCTCTGCCTGAAGTCCCCCGAGGGCAGAGCTCCTGGGTTGGGGGTCTCCGGGCCTAAGTGGCTAGATGGGGAGACAAGTGGTCTTTGTCCTTGGGCTCCCAGATGCCTTTGGGGGCTGTGGAAGAACTGAGACATGGGGGCATATGGGCTGGACTGGCCCGCACCCAAGAGGGGCGAGAGGGGGAAGCTCCAGCAGCACCCCGCGGGTATTGAAGCGACTCACTTGGTTAGTCATGGCTGGCTCAGGTAGCTTGCTTGAGCTGGCAGGCCTGCGTGGCTGGAATGCAGAAAGGTCCCCCACCGGAGATTAAATTGTGGCTCAGTAATCAAAGGACCCCTCCACGGTTTTCCATGACAAGTCCCAATGACATAAGGAAGTTCATGGTTTTAAAGGGTTTATTGCTATGGCAAAAAGTAGATGAATCTGTACCCCATGTCTTCAGGGTGGGCCTGAGGTTAAATTTGTAAGGAGGAGGTTCTGGGAAGGAATGCTTAATTTACTGAGCTCTCTAACATTCAGATATCTTATTAATATGGAGATCTCCTGAGGCTCTGTGGCCTGTAGTCACACCCTCTACCTATGGAGGGGCTGGTAGGGGTGTTGTCTTATGTGACTGAAAAGCACTGATCAATGGAGTTCTTCAGCCTCATTTCAGAAGCCTGGAGTCTGGGAGCATAGTGGAACGTATGTCGTCCCTTGCAGGGATACTTGTTGGATCCCCAGCCATCTCTAGCCAGTGTTCCACCAGAAACCAAGCTATCCTTTCACAGTACCACAATTCCTCTTTTTTCTTTTTTAAAAAGGAGAGGTGTCACTGGAGTGACTGTGTCATTTGTAGTGAAAATTTTGGATGAGGAAGTCAAAAGAAAACACTACACAGACTGTAGGGGGTAGCACAATTAAGTCATAGGATAAGGAGAGTTGATGGTGGGGCAAGGTATCATTGTCATGGGTTGTACAGTTTGAGGGTAATAACATCTGATTAATCTAGATAGACATTATGTTTTCCTTACTAACACATAAGTTTCTCTAAGTTTAGTAGCTGTTTGACTTTGGCAAGAGAGTTCATCTGTAACCAGAAGGTCTAGGTCTGTCTTCTGTAGGACTCAGTATGTGTCTCTGGATTTCAGTGTGTGTCTTAGGAGTCTTCAGTCAGGTGAAGTGTCTGGAAGAAAGCAGCTTGGTGTCCCAGGCAGGTTCCAGAAGATGGCATTGTCACTGATGGATCTGTGGGAGCACCTGTAGATTGATCACAACAGGGGAGCAGCACCCTGGCAGGGGGATGTCTGCCAAGGGTGAGTAGCAAGCATTAGGCTACTTGGCAACAAGAACATCATGGTCTGTTGTCATGATCTTAGAAAAGCAAGGGTGTTTGAGGAAATGTAATCCTGGAAGGCACCTTTGAGTCTGTTTTGGATGGCTGAGGAAGAAGAACATCATGTTAATTATATATCTGTGATAGCCAGCAATAATTTGTCTGTAAAAGGCCTGACTAAAGGCCATGGAGATGTTCCTGGTCTAGGCTACTGCCTGAGGCTTTGTCTATATCTAAGCAACTGTCTCCACCCTTCACCTTTGGCTGGAGAGCTAGCCTGCCTCTCATCTGCAGTGGCCAAGAGAGAGAGATGCCCTTTCCTTCCTTATCCTTCAACCTCACCACCTGGAACAGGCAGGAGGGATGGCCAGTGGGTCATGAGAGCTGGTTCACTTCTCACTGGCTACATCACCTAGGGTGAGTAGACCCTAACGTGCTTGGGAAGCACAGTAGGGTTAGCCCTGGTAGCCTGTGGGGCATAAGAGCTGAAGGGCTGACCATCTCAGTTACCACATAGACCCAGATTCACAGCTCTGTGTTGGCCTACCCCAATATCTACCCCATCTATGAACTGCTGAGTTGAATGAAGGGGCTGGTTCTACAGATCCAAAACTGCAGGATCTCATTGACACAGGACAACAGCAGGGTAACTGAGAGGAGTCCTAGTGAGGATCCAGTATGATAGTGTGACAGAAACAGAGACCTTGAACCAGACCAATGACTCATTGCAAAAAACATTTGCAAGTAAAGATGTGTGCACAAAAGTATATACTGTGGGACTCACTGTGACACACTACAGTTTCCACAATGCAGTATTTTCGTTTTTTATTTGTTTTCATTTGGTGGGTTTGAAGAGTAGAGGTCAGATATGAAGGTAGGAGATGAGTTGGATTGAGGTACATAATACGGAATTCATTAAGAATCAATATAAAGTTTCAAAATGTATAAATAACTTTCTTAAGTCAATGAAATATAATTAACCAAACCATAACTTAGTCTTACAGGCATAGAGAATAGTAATACATAATTGGTAGTATTTTCAAAGAATTTGGTTATAGTTAGATTGAAATTACTTTCTTTTCTTGTGGAACATAAGATAAAAATTTATCTTAAAAGGAAGAAGAAAAATGGAGATATACTGCATAACATTTCTATAGAAACTATTTTTACTCTTACAATATTAATGTTTCTCAAATTAGTAGTCAGCATTGTTCATTTGGATAAGCAGGATAAATAGTAATAAGATACATTATCCCAATTTAAAAGTCCTGTTACTGTTGGTTCTTAAATTTTAGAAAAAAATGAATGATGACATTTTAGAGTGGTCAGTGAAGATTATTTTTTGCCCTTTCACAAGAAAGGTGAAGAAATTCAGTCTTCAACAGTCTGATGTCTGTAATATACTGTTGTGTTTTGAGGCAGTTTGCCTGCCAACGCTTTCTGATCTGGGAGCTTGATCCCCAGTGTGATAGTGCTGGGTGACAGAACCTTTAAGAAGTGTAAACTAGGAGAAGGTGATTTAGTCCTAGGGCTCTATGCTTATGCATGGGCTAATGCTGCCTCTTGAGAATGGGTCAGGTTTCATAGGGCTAGACTAGTTCTCTAGAGGATGGTTGTTTGTGGTGAGTCTGGCACACACATAAACAACTGTTTTGTGTGCACTGTTCATCATTTCCACATGTCCTCCTCTACCCAGATTCTGTCTTTCCAAGGGCTTGTCTGGAGCCAAGTCTTTGCAGAAGTCTTTTCTTAAGCCTCTGAAATGCCAGCTCTAGATTTGGGGCTCACCCAGGTATGTCTTGCAGAATGACATTTACAATTTAAAAGCCAATCCTTTAATACTTAACTTCTTTAAATATGTATTCAATTAAATTCATAACATTAGAGTAAGAATTAATGTAACATGTTAATTTTTAAGTGTAAATGCATTACACTGTTTGCTGTTTGGAAACCCAGAGAAGGATGAGTACTATTCTGAGAAGGCATCTAACAGTCTGAGAGTCACAATACTTTATATTGTGAAGTACACAAAGAATACCATCAGGGAAATTAAGATAACTTTCTTCTAGCTCCTATAGAAATGAGGTTGGTGTATTTTTCTTTCCAAGAAACAAAGTACTTTACATGACAGTAGATACAATATTCTTTCTTCTTCCCAAGCGTGAGTCATTACAACACCAAGTGCCTTAGCCTTGAGTTAGAATGGCAGCTGGAAGCAAAAGAAGGTTGGTTTAATGCATCGTTGATCTAATACATGACAAGACCATGACATTTTTATGCACACGACACAAGTCTACATAATTGCTGATATAAACCTTTTAAAACTGTAAGATATAGAAAAATGAAGGAATAGCTGAGCCAAAGGAAACTGTATGAAAAGGTACACAGCAAGGAAGAATAAATGTCTTATGGGAAGAGTAAAAGAGGCTCTATAGATGCAATGAAGGGTGAGTCAAGAGCATACACACCATGCTTTTGAAAACATCTGAAACTGAATTAAGGGTATGCATTTCACTGGGAAAGTCTGATCATCAATTAGCATGACAAATTTTAAACCTTGTAAGGTGAGTTTTAAGTATTATTGGAGTGCTGACAATTTCATTGAGCTCTGATAGATTGATGCATTTTGTACATAATTGGCTCTCTGTGGATGAAATTTTTGCTATGGTTCCTGTGGTATAGAGGGCCAGAGCATAATGACTCCAAGTAGTGCAAGACAGTTTGTAGGAAAGGGTAAATGCTGTGAGTATCAACTTTTATTTCATATATTCAAGATATATGTTTAATGTAATGATGTCTATGGGTTAGCACCTACACTTTGCATCATGCAAGGAAGGCACTCGCTGTTTATGGCCAACAAGATGACTTTGCTGAGAGATGTTAAATTTACTGAACAAGGAAAGACACTAAATTTGATGAGTGCTCATTCTAGTATCCTAAGTTGTTTGTTGGCATTCCTTCTATGCTCTGCCCAACAGTTACCTAGTAACAGCCAGGTAGGCCTAACTTGCAACAAAAATAAAAAAACAAACACCAAAAAAAACCCAAAAAACAGTTTTGTCTCTCTTTCTCTCTCCCTCTCCCTCTCCCTCTCCCTCTCCCTCTCCCTCTCCCTCTCCGTCTCTCTCTGTCTCTCTCTCTCTGTGTGTGTCTCTCTCTGTCTCTGTGTCTCTCTCTCTCTGTTTTTCTCTGTCTCCTTTCTTCCTCTGCCTCTACTCTCTTCTCAACTCCTCTTTCCATGCCCCTAAATAAACTCTGATATGAATAAACTCTAATAAACTCAAATATTAGACCAATCATATGGCTGGTACCTCTGTGGGGGGGGGGATGGGCCCACTGAGGCACACCCCCCACATATCATACTGTGCTCTACAAAACATATGCCTGACTCTAGAAAACATAACCTTGTTTTTATAAAAACACATCAAGGTTAACTGCCTTATGTATTGTCACATAAGTATCAAAAGAACCTTGTAGTTGGCAATGTTACCTCCATTTCCCATAGGAGGTACCTTGGACCAAACAAAAATATAGACAAGCAGCCACCTAAATCCTTCTGAAAAATCACAATCAAACAAAAAAATAACACAAAACAAAAGTCTATCTGTTACATTCTATAAATAAACATCATCATTAAGTTATTAGAAACAAGTCTTGATGATACATGTTTGATCCTAGGAAAACAAATAATGAAGTTCAATCATTTTCCTATATTTAATATTCCTTAATTTAATATACTATATCTATTATATATACTATATATAATGTATCATATAATATACTATATCTGTATATTTAATATACTATATTTATGCTATTAAAGTAACAATTTATGTTTGAAAGAAACCGATTTGATTTTATGGACCTTGATGATCAGCTCTTACTGAGTGGATCTGGGAGGATTTCATCCTGGGACTCATGCTCCCACTTTCCAGTAAAGTGATCAGCCTGACATATGCCAGCTAGGGTAGACATTCAGGCAGCTCTCCTCCAGCCTTGCCAAAAACAGTGGCCAAATATAAGACCAGATCCAAATTCCTCAGCTGTCACTAGCAGCAAACTCAGGAATCAAGCCTGTCATTTTCTATAGCATACCCTTAGCCAAACTTCAACTGACACTGAAGAGGGGGAAAGCCAAAGTCAGGCTGTCCACCACAGTCAGATAGCCTTATGAAAATTTTAATTTTTGCATTTCTCTCCTAGAACTTACTCTATAAAAATTCTATAAAGTAAATGTTAGTAAAAACTTATGTTCCAAAATAAAATATTTGAGCTGAATTATAAAACTACTTCAAATTCTAATTAATGCTTTTCTCTTTTAGCAATGTAATACAAATCTAAATGTTATCACTTTTAATATTTTACATTCAGTTTAATAATATGATCTAATTGACTTGCCAAGGGCACTCCTTTGCCTACCTTTTTCCTTTCTTCCCCCGATCTCTTTTCTGTTTGCATATATTCATTTGGGGAAAAAAATCCAGAAAATTTCCTACTGCACCAACTTTCCAATGATGCAGCTGGGAGAATGGGAGGAGATAATTAGTAGTAGCTCTTTTATTTTTCTCCTGCATGTGTTCTCTTAACCGTTCTTATTCAAGTCAACTCCAAAAGCCTAAAAGTCTTGTTCCCAATTTAGAAGTGTCTTTTTCTTTGTAGATAGGCAATTTTGAGATTTATAGTTAAGTAAACTACTCAGTACCATGAAGATGATAATTTGCTGGTAGGGTTTTTTTTTTGAAAAATTTATTTGCAGATGAGTTCAGATGAAGTTTCTTTCTTCCTTCCTTCCTTCCTTCCTTCCTTCCTTCCTTCCTTCCTTCCTTCCTTTCTTTCTTTCTTTCTTTCTTTCTTTCTTTCTTTCTTTCTTTCTTTCTTTTCCTTCCTTCCTTCCTTCCTTCCTTCCTTCCTTCCTTCCTTCCTTCCTTCTTTCTTTCTTTCTTTGAGACAGGGCCTTATTATGTAGCCTTGGCTGCTCTTGAACTCACTATGTAGACCAAGCTGGCTAGGAACTCACAGAGACATGTTTGTCTTGTTCACTCCTGATCCTGGGACTAAAGACATGAGCCACCGCTCCTGGTTTTTATTTACACAGTTATTCTAAATTACATTAAATTATCATTTTCACTATTTTTATCCAAAGTACTGTTTTCAAACTTGTATTCACAATTGTTGCAAATTCTACCTAGTGTCTTTTTTTAATATGCTCCACTATGTACATTGTTAAGGTGCAAATAAAGCATTTAAAGAGATACTCTGGGCATAAACAGCAGTAGCATTATGAATTACTAGATTGCATTTATAATTCATTGCTTTTTTGTTACTCAGTATCAAATAAATCCTGGTAACTATAAGACTTAGCTATCAGTCCCCTGACCATCCAGGTCAGAGAAAAGTTCACGTCACACTTGAGAGCCTGGGATGAGACTATGGCTCACTCACACTAACAATCATGTAGCTGCAACTTTAAAGCACCTCTATTAATCTCACACACAGCAGCAGCCATCACGGGGAACTCGAAGCTCGGGCATGCATGGCACCTTAACTTAGAGCTAAGGGTACTTGTTTCTCTGTGTTTGGTTGGATCTTCCAGACTGAGAGTTCCTGATTCCACAGTGCTACTGTGTGGATCAAGTGATCCATGGTCACAAAAATACCCTAGAGACTGACTCCCCTGGCGTCCAGGTTCTGAGTGTGGTCAGTCATTCCACATACCTAGCCGATGAGCTGTCTTTGCCATGATCAGAGATTTCCTTCTCAGGTTTTGTTACCGGCAGGGAAAAGTAAAATGGAAAAGTCATTTTTAGAAAAGTAAAAGTTAGAAGAAAATGTTTGCAGAAATCTTGTTCAAGACATTTCCAAGATGTGGTGTACCTTTCTAGTCTCAAGATATTCTTGCCTAAACGAGATTTTTTTTTCATGATAGATGCATAGAATTGCAAACATCTATTATAGGCTTCTTTCATGTGAGCCATAACCAGATACTTCTAATTATACCTTTGTCATGCACAAGTGGGATATGCCAGTTTTAGTCTCCGTTTATGTGGTTTATTGTATTACAAAACACATTAGGATTGAGAGAAAAGACATGAGTCTCCCGCCCCCCCCCCCCAACCGCTTTCATAGACCGTTTGTTTCCTCCCCCCACCCCTTGTCTCTAAATATATCTTCGAGAGTGAAATTTTTATGTAGCATAACTCATTTTGACGGTACCCTTTCAAAGCTTCGGGTATCCTTAGTGTCCTGAGATGAACAGAGCATAGCTCCCAGTGTGGCTCTGTTCCAGACTGCTGCTGAGTGAGGCTGGGGTGCAAAGTCCCTTCCTAGCCCAGGATGCAGTGCTGTTCTCAGAGTCCTACTAGACAAACTAAGCCAGGCTGGATGTGAAGCCTAGGCAGTCTACCTCAGAGCCTTATCCCTTTAAGGATATTGGGACTGGAAAGCATTCAGTCCCAGACTCCTCCTCATTTCTATTCCCAGGATTTTACACATTTTCCGCAGGGGAATCACGCACTAGTCAGAAGATCAGAGGAGCTCTTTCCATCCTAACGGTATCCTGTGGGGAAAGGAACCCCAGCGTCCAGAGACCATAATAGGTCCTCCATTCTGAGGTAAACGTCTTCTGAGAGGCTGTAAGAGCCGCGGGTGCAACTTTTAGTTGCTAAAAAACACACAGGACAGCAGCCTGAGCGAGCTGCTCCTCCAGACCCCCAAGTGCATAAAAACTGGAGGGAACCAGGACTACCAAAGGGAGCTCTTAGAAAGCTCAGCTGCTTGGTAGCCTGCAAAGGGAACAGAGGAAGGAGCCAGGGCTCTGGTGAGAGCCAAGGGAGCCTTCCAGTTCTCCTCCATTCCCCCTCTGTGCCTCCCTGCCCCCTCCTGCCACCCTCTCACCCGGACAGCTGTCCAGCTCTTGTAATTCATTGGCTTCCCCAGCCCCGCCTTCCGAGTACCACCCCAACCCAGTTTAGCCCCCTGCCTCACCCGCTGACCTAATAAGGCCATGCACACTGCAGGAGACCTATATAAAAGTGGGGACTCTTGCAGACCTTGCCGGACAACAGGAGCAAGAAAAAGCAGGAGCTGTCCAGCGCTAAGAAACACGAAAGGTGACCATGGCTAAGGAGTGGGGCTACGCCAGCCACAATGGTGAGTGGGGCCAGGACACTATGGAGTGTGCCTGCATTGCACAGGTGTGCAGACAGGAATAGTTAAGAACTGGCATATGCTAAGAGCTTTCTGGTGTCCCATTCTGCTGGTCTTTTTAAAAGGGACTCACTGTTTTCTTTTCCACGGAGGAACCTGAAGCTCAGAGACACACTCACTGTAACTAGCTTAAGGTCCGATGATGCGTTTCAGAAGTCACTCAGCCAGAAGTCAGGTCCAGTTGAATCTTATTTTATGAAACTGATCAATGAGTACTTGGCCTCTCTGAGCTTGGGGTCCTGTAACAATCTTTGGTTTGATCAAGTCAGCTTTGGGAAAAAGAAGAAAAATATCTCTTTCAACCTACAAAGTACTCCAAAAATATGTGATCTGTGATTCATTTCAAATATAAGCTTTTCTGGCTACATGATTCTCAAGCTAGGGGAGGGAATGCAGAGATTGAAATTCCCTTTGAGCATAGGTAAGCAAGGTTCTAAATAGGTTTGAAATCAAAGTGCTGTATTTCTCAATCTGAACTCAAGACCTTTCTGTAATCACGATTTGGCTTCTGTATACTTTGCTGGCATAGTTCACTTGATAGAGGCCTTGGGCTGTACTATTAAATGAATAAATTCTCTTTCATTTATGTCCTAGGTCCCGAGCACTGGCATGAACTTTATCCAATTGCCAAAGGGGACAATCAGTCCCCCATTGAACTGCATACTAAAGACATCAAGCATGATCCTTCTCTGCAGCCCTGGTCAGCATCTTATGATCCTGGCTCTGCTAAGACCATCCTGAACAACGGGAAGACCTGCAGAGTTGTGTTTGATGATACTTACGACAGGTCCAGTAAGTATAGCACTGGGTCATGTGGGTGTTTTCAGTGTCTAATGGCAAGATGTCATTTGTGATACAGTAACAGAATTATGGGAAGAGGGAGTTCATCCCTGAAATGGAGATGACTTTAGACTTGGCTCTAGTTGAGAAGAACTATATTCACACAATGAAGAGGAATGTCACACCCACTTGTTGCTGCAAAATGGCCATATGCCCAAGCTAAAAGTTAGCAAAACACCCCGGAGACAGAGTATGGATCAGGAGAGGAAGGCAGGGAGCCCATGTGGACTTTCTGACCACTGAGAGACAACATTCTTATGGTTCCTGATGGTATGAAGAACAAGCTCTCCCACTCTGCAAGAAATAAAATGGCCCTCTCTTCTCTGGTGGCTGGTAGGAGGTTTAAGGCAGAACCACTGTGTGAGTTAAAGTGGCCTGGTCTCAGTAAGTATCTCACTGGTGTAAACCCAAAGAGTCTTTGTAGTGAGTGTTTCTGATGTATATCACCACTTTTTCTTGGGTCAATGTTAGTGTGGAATTGAAAAATTCATGGAAGTGTTTTTTTTAACCTACATTAGTAACCAATCTGTGAAATAAAATAAGACTAATTTGAAATACTTGAATATTTTAATACTAATTTGAAATAATTTGAAATTTCAGAAAGGCTCAGCGGCTCACACCTATAATCCCAATACTAAAGAGGCAGAGACATGAGGATTGCCACAAATATGAGGCAAACCTGGTGCTCCAAGGGAGTTCCAGGCCAGCTTGGCCCATAGACTGAAACTGTCTCTAAAAAATGCAAGCTTTATTTCAGGAAACAAGTCTAAGTGAGAATTAGTCTTCACAATTAAAAATGCAATTTCCTAGAACCACATTCCTCATTAAGCTAAAATATCCTTTGTGGATAAAGATAAATAATCATTCTGGTAATGTCATAAGAAATAATGATAGTAAAAAAAAAAGAAAAGAAAAAAGAAATAATGATAGTGACAGACAACTCCTACCTTCCAGGGTAGGAAGAGGGCTTGCTATTTCTTGAGCAATTGCTACACATTACTCTTTGCCAGTTTTTCTTTGACTTAAAAGCTGAAGTGTCATTTAGAAGAAAAAAAACAAACAATAACAAGAAAAAAAAATTAAAGTATCACTCACCAAGCAGAAACACAAGAGATAGCATTTTTAAAAGAAAAATAGTTGAATGCTAGAGATTTAATAATTAGAAAATAAATAGATCAATAATAAATAACAATAAACTCAACTAATAATTACTAATAAATTAAAAATAATTAGTAAGTAAATTAGAGTCCTACCCAAATCCTAACTATTCCCAGTAATTGGACAGGAAACTACAAAAATTCAAACTATTTCCTTCCTATATGACCGAGCTGGTTCAAGCCTAAAATTATTGCTTAAATCTGTACTGTGGGATTTCCTGTGTCACTGAGAGAAATCAAACCTTTCTAAAATAGCTGCCATTAAAGTGCTATTTGCATTGAATGTACCTTGCTATATCTTAATTTTAGGGTTTCTGTACCATTTTTTATCATCCTTGGGAAGATATCTGAACCTTTAAATTACTCTTTAGGCAGAAGGAATTGAGACCAAATTACATGGGAGATTAAGATAAGTGCTTTAGAAACCCAAACTAATGCCCAAAGATGACCATACATAGCCGTCCACCTTTACTAGCTTCCTGGGACATTTCTGAACTTTTGTCCTATCTGATTTGAGTAGACACAGTCTAAAGCAGATGTGCATGAGAGTTCTCATTTGTCATCTAAGGAAAAACACAACGAAAAGTGGGACTTGAAACAGAAATTCCTGCCTGCTCCATGACCCCTGACAGGGGCACAGTGAGATGAGCTTGAATCTCCGTTACTCCTCACAGCGGCTCACAGACTGTGGAATTATTATCACCTTCTCAGAGATTCAAAGACCAGTTCAGAGAAGTTGAGCATCTTGCCTGAGATCACACAACTATGAGAGTGTGACCTCATAATGGTACCTAAATCCTGTCAAGTGTGTGGCTCTTCCCAACAGTACTACACTGCTAACCTGTTCTCAGGGCCGTTATAGTACCTATGCTGCTTTATTATTTTTTTAAAGTGTTAAAATGACAAGAAAGCAAACAAAAATAAGAGAGAAAATTTTTACTTTGATATATTGTGGCTTCAAGTTACAAACACTGTGGGGATGGTTCCATGTTCTCAGATGGAGACATCTTTTACCTGAAGAGTCTTCTGTAGAGTGCTTGCTTCAGACAGGGCTCTGCAGTGGCAGACTGAACTCACCAGTCACCTTGTTATCTTACTCACAGTGCTGAGGGGTGGTCCTCTCTCTGGACCCTACCGACTTCGCCAATTCCATCTTCACTGGGGCTCCTCTGATGATCATGGCTCTGAGCACACAGTGGATGGAGTGAAGTATGCTGCTGAGGTAAGAGGAACTGCCCAATTCACTCTGGGTCTCTAATAGTTAAAATGAGAAAATTAGAAACAACTACACAACTCTTTCTGCTTCAAGCCTCTCACTGAAGATATTTTAGCTTTAACATCAAATGAAGCCATCAAATATCCTAAGACAGAGAAAAGTCAACAAGGGGGTTAGCATCCTCTGTGAATATTCTTCAGATTACACTGAGAAATGGGTCATAAACTTGCCTAGAACCAGAACAATAAAGAAGCAAATTCATGTGAAGCACCTATATGCATTAGCTCATTTGATTCCCACTACAACCTTATGTACTATGTTACAGACAGACAACTGACCCACATCAGAGTTATATAACAGAGGCAGAATGGTTGTGCCTGGTGTTCTTTGTATACGCTAGCTTCAGGTACCACTTTTGTGACTATATATAGTGCTTCAAAACAGCATTGAGTAATTACAAACAGTTCTTACTCTCTGTTTGCTTAAGGAAGTATGCTTATAGTGTATGAATCTCATTTAAGGCAATAATTTGCAAATGGAATAAGACAGGTCTCCTCTGTTTTCACTAGGAAGCCAAGTCTGTTTAGCATTGAGGAGAAGTGAACATATTTCTTTTTTTCTGCAAAAATGTTATATTCTTTTCCAAGGCAGATAATAATGAGCACTGGGATGAGACAGAAAATGTGGCTGTGGCAGCACACTGTATCTGATCCGTAGGGGCATCACTGGCTACCTAACTGTTGGTTAAGTAAACTCAAACTCCAAGTGCTGACCAGGGCTGGCCATGTTGGCTTCCAAATCAGAAGAGATCAGGCACATTTAGGGGGCTATAGCTGTTACTCTACAGCCAATCTAGAGAGCTAGGATAGAGAGAAATTATTAGGAATGTCTTTACTTATCCTCCACCACTTGGGAAAGTTCAGGTTATTTTTTCCAAATGTAGAAAAGGCTTTGAGTGCAATATTGGGGTCTAGAATTATCAAACATTTTTTGAACTTGACTATAACATTTTAGCAGCTATGAGCTATTCTCTTGCTATTGTAAGTTGCTCAATATGAACAACATGATTGTTTAAGCTGTGCTCACATCCTAAATTAAGATAAGCCAGACACTGGAGCTCTATCTAATTGGAGACAGGGGCTTCCATACATTTTTTATCTGAACTATTGAAATGTCATCTAAGTATTGCTTATTAATATTTAGAATTTCTTCAACTTCCATGAAGGTGTTCAGCAGCAACCTTGAGACTGCACACTTTTGGGTCTCTTGTGCCCATGTCCATGTTGAAGGATGTATCTAACAGCCTGTGTTTGGTGGTTGCAGCTTCACCTGGTTCACTGGAATCCAAAGTATAACACCTTCGGAGAGGCTCTGAAGCAGCCTGATGGAGTTGCTGTGATTGGTATTTTTCTGAAGGTGAAGTAGACAGGATACTAATTTTTTTGTCATTCAGAATGCAGTCCCTTAATAATGTTTAGGAGACCATGTGTTTCATTCTTCGCTTGTATTTGAGGCATGTATGAGGGCAGAGCAAAGCTTCCAAAGGCAAGAGCAAAGGCTGACCTGTGTTCATTTTCCTTCTCCACTTCTCTATTTCCATCACATTGGAAACCAGAAAGCCAGTGCTGGGAACTTGTGTGATGCCAAGTGCCTGGCTAGACCTCTCCTTGGTTTAAGGAGGCCACCATCCACAGGGTCTCAGGCAAGGGCGGCAGAAGGAATGTGTGTGTTGTTCAGCCAACCTCGGTTTAAAGTGGACTTGGTGTCATTAACACATGAACTTCATGGTAACCCAATCTGAATTTCAAGCCAGCAGTGAAAATCCTTTTCTTTTTTCATTCCAAATGACCTAGTTTGTTCTAGGTTCTGAATTCTCTGACTGTGAGAGGAAAGACAGTGAGTTTGGCTGTGGATACGAAGTCCATCCTGGCTTTTACTCTTTTAAAGAATGGGATGACTTTGCAGAGAGTCAAGGACTAACATGTAATTTTGTGGTTTTACACTTCAGAGAACTGAAATCCAAATTTAGATCAGAAAATATATACTCTACAATCTTTCAGAATGAATAAACTTATATTTGTCTTAGTCTGAGAATATGGAAGACATAAATACTGATTACATGTGGATGGGTCAAATCAGTTATTAAGATGATCTTCAATTATGGTGGAGGGGAAAATATCTCATTGGATGTCATTTTCTTACAGATAGGACGGGAGAAAGGCGAGTTCCAGATTTTCCTTGATGCCCTGGACAAAATAAAGACTAAGGTAAGGGCGAATCATTTTCCCTCTGCAAACCTAAGACAATATGAATTGTCATTTTGATTTTCAGATAGAGCCTGTCACTGTCTGAGGATACCCTATGTTTGCTTACAAAAGTAAATGTTGTGGCATTTTTTAGTGCTGAGACCTTAGAGCACTGTCGTAGCTGTTATTTCAGTTGTCAGTCAGCTTGTTAGCTAAGGACTTTCTCTAGGAAGAAAGTGAGAGGTTCCGGGGTCTCCTTTCCCCTTTCCTACTACGCTGGGCACAGGATCTCTGAGGTTCTCCAGGCCAGCCACGTTCACTGTTTCAATCCTGGTATCATCCTTTCCTGGTAGTCCCACATATTTTAAATATTAACAATAAACTCTTGTAACTAATAGACACATTTTAGTTGTCTTTTAGATTATTCTAAGGGGCTGTTTTTAGGTATAATATTAGATGTAAGTATTCTAAGCATGGAATGTGTTAGAGTCAAAGTCTTCACATCAAACTTCCAAGAAGTAATTCTATTCCAGTCTGAGTCTCCTCTGGGAGAAAGGGCAGACTCTCAGCCTCACCCTCCGTGTAAACAAGGAATAAAATATTGCATTGACTATGACAGGTAAAGTTGGAACACCAAGCAGATGCCTTTCCTTCTGTGGTTTACTAGCCAAGGGTTTGAACCTGTTCAAATATCTGCTTTCGCTTTCGCTATTGAAATCAGTTCTCACGAATGAATAGCTGACGCCTCTAGGGGGCGCTTGGTGTAAGTGCCCGCTTAAAGAGCCTGCTTGGTGTCTTCCAGGGCAAGGAGGCTCCTTTTACGCACTTCGACCCATCGTGCCTGTTCCCTGCTTGCCGGGACTATTGGACCTACCATGGCTCCTTCACCACGCCACCCTGCGAGGAGTGCATTGTGTGGCTGCTGCTGAAGGAGCCCATGACTGTGAGCTCAGACCAGGTGAGCCCATCTGCAGAGCACTGCATGTGAACTGTGGACTACAGATGATGTGGTCCTTAGTTGTCTCACAGTTTGGCCTGTAGAAATACCCTCAGCTTGTTCAGTTCAGTTCAAGGAAGCTTCCCAAGGGTAGTCAGACAACGCAATCCCATAAGAGCCAGTGGGATCCTGAACACATATTCATCAGTACGGGAGTGAAGGCTAGCCAGGAGACTGAGTAGCAAATTTAGGCATGAAAAGGAGAAAGGTGCAGAAATGATTTAGCAAGACACCCTTTGAGAGATGTTGCTATTTCTCTAGTTTTGTGCCAAAAAAGAAAGTGAGGCTCAAAAACAAAACTATTTCTTCACAAGGGCAACCAAGTGCAAAATCTTATCCCAGGCCGAACCTGTCTACTCCAAGAACCCTGAACTTCTCTTTTCACCCCTACCTTACTTCCGTTTATATAAAGAATGTGCTCACAATATTTACAAGACATGACTTCAAGGAAAGCTAACTGGGTGTGGCCATGGAGAACACAGTTAAAGAAGTGAACCCCACAGAGCTCACAGCTTGGAACAGAATGTCTCACAGTAAAATCAGCTTATGAGCCTGACTCCTTGGCTTAAGAAAGCAAATTGTATGTTTCTTTCAGGATGGACCCAAGAATAAAGCCACACTTAAAAAAAGAAATCAAGATTCAGCTTTAACAATCTTGTTAATTAGTATAAAGATTTTAAAAGTAGAATGAAAATTTTTAAAGGGGGAAAGCTAAAAGAAAATTTAATACTGAAGCATAATACATTTTAACATTAACAATATACCTACGATGTTCGGAGGACAAGTTACAGCCCTTTAGCTTGTGGGTTCTGGGCCTCGAACACAGATTGTCAGACTTGGCCATAAGCACCTTTGCACACTGAACCATCTCAACTACCAAGGCATAATACTTTTATGAGATTTCCCTATGTTCTGATCCTTTATGGAAAATAAAATAGCTCACAGTTTTATATATAGCCCAATTTTAATTTCTTTCTAATCCTTTAAAATTTAATTCCATAAATACTTGACTTGATTATAAAGTGGGAGCCTACTGAAGTTTTTCTTCCTTGCAGTTCTATGGTAAATCCTCATCCCCTTCTATGTAAAGTGTATATATATTTCATGCTGAACCCTTAATTTAAAACCGAAGAGAAATTCGGGTGGGGAAGGCGTTATTCAGGGAGCAGGGGATTCTGGATGTAAGAAAATGTCTATGCTATGAACTGGTGCTTGCAAACTCAAGACCTATCCCTGGAGCCTGGTTTGTGGTTTGCGGGGCCGGGTTAGAAAGCCTGTGGTTTCTAACTGTTTGCTTCCCCTTGCAGATGGCCAAGCTGCGCAGCCTATTTGCCAGTGCAGAGAATGAGCCCCCGGTGCCTCTGGTGGGGAATTGGCGCCCTCCTCAGCCGGTCAAGGGCAGAGTAGTGAAGGCTTCCTTCAAGTAAGGCTCTGAGCTTGCCCTCTTCAAGAAAGCAATTCTGCCACTGAAGAACCTGTTTGACTCCTCCTGGTGCTCCCTGCTCTAAGCTATTCTACAGTACCCAGAGGAAGAAGAGAAGCAATCACATGAAACTGCAGTACCTTTTGACACGATCTAACCCAAAAGCATGAATTTCATACCTAACCTTTCTAATAACCACCTTTTCTAAAAAAACCTTAGTATTTCTAGTATTAATTCAGTGAAGAAGAAATATATGAAATAGTGGTTTATTGAGAACACTAAATTTCTCAGAATCACAGCACTCAAAATTTTCAGGCTGAGTTACTGATACTACAGAAATGATGGGTCTGTTCTATGTATGTGGGCACGGAGGAGTATGCCAATCTTACCACATTTAAGTGAAAGTACAAATTAAGATCATTGTAGATTTCAAACACTGATTTCATAATGTGTTTTATCTCAAATAATACCAGCTATACTCCATCACTTGTTAAAAATTTTGCCTACTACCAAATTGCTTTAATTACCTATAAAACACACGCATAAGGTCAGGTGTTTTAAAATGTTTGATCCAACATTTAAATTTCTTCTTCATAAAGATGATTTTCTTTACCCAAAGTAGGGCCATTTATTTTTTATTTCATGACTTTAATCTTTGCATGCC
Organism: Grammomys surdaster; assembly: GCF_004785775.1. NCBI lineage: Eukaryota > Metazoa > Chordata > Mammalia > Rodentia > Muridae > Grammomys > Grammomys surdaster. The sequence goes on along the minus strand of NW_021604565.1, from coordinate 125,815 downwards.
TATTAAAAACAAAACAAGATCAAAAAACAAAAAAACAAAAAAACAAAAAAAACAAAAAAACCCTGTCTGGTGATTTTAAGTTGGAGGCTGAATGACTGTTTCCTGGAACAGGAAGGAGGGAATGTCAACACTGAAGCAGGGAGTTTGTAACGATTACAGAAACAATAAAGACAAGATGCAAATGAAAAGAGTGGATTTCTTCATAAATTGAAAATGTAGAGTAAGTCATTTGTTTTAAGGCAACATATGAAGTGACAGATTTCACTGTGGCATTTTCATGCGTGTTAGTTATAATTCTTCCCTCTTTCATTGCCCTCTCCCTGTGACAGCTGTCCCCCAACAGTCCCCTCCTCTGCTTTAATGTCACAGGAATTTCATTGTCCTTCTCCTTTAAGATGTATCTTCCTCCCCTTTGTGATCCCTTTTCTAGTTTTTCGACCCCCTCTATGTCTACACACAGACAATTTTAATCCTAAATGTTATATATGAAAGAAGATATTCAGTATTTGTCTTTCTGCGTCTGGCTTATTTTCTGTAATAGGATTGTGTTGCATGTGTACAATTAATGGAAAAGCAGTATAAATGAGAAAATGAAAGCCAGAGAGAAAACTTCCCGAGTTTGTTTGTTCGTTTTCATTTTTGTTTTTGTTGTTTGTTTGTTTTTTCTTTGTACCTGAAGTGACAATAAAAGACTCAAGTTGTGAGTTTAGATGCCACCATCCTCAGGAAAGAGACAAGGCAATCGGTAAGGGGCCTGATTAAACTGCCAACCTGGGCAATGGGTCCATCTCATCATGTGAATGCTCCCAAAGAGTCAAGTCAAAGTTGACTAGGGCTCTGGGATTCTGGCCAGTGCAGCAAGCTAGTGCTTTTTTTAGGCATAACAGTACCTTTCATATATTTTTTAATGTGCTTCAAGATGACATATCTCAACAGTACAGAAATGCATATATTTGACTTTTAATACATTTAATATTTCTAAACACAAAGTCCAGTTGAAGAGTCAAAGTTGGTTATCTTTCAGTTCTTCAGTGGCTGATATGTTAGTGACTGGAGAAAAGGGCAGCAATAAGCAATGAGAACAGTCCTGGGTCAGGAAAGCCCTGAGACGCTGGAAGTCAAACCATGTGATAAACTCCTGTGAGGCTGAAGTTATTTAATAGATTACCACTTGGGTGAAGCAAAACCAGGTTGGTCAGTGTGAACAGGATGTGTTAATTAAATCCCTTGAAATTAGGAGATGTGGAGCTCTGATCATTAGTGGTAATACACAAGCTGCTTGTCTCAGGGCATTTAGTTTGTAATGTTCAGAGCTCTGTAAAGACTGCATCCATTATTTACGCCATGTGTGGGAGGCAAGTGGTCTCACACTGATTAGGAATGGTTACTGTTCTCGTACCTGGCTGGACAAGGCTGAAGGAGGCTGTATCCCTGGACCTTAAGCTCCAAGGGGCATAGACTCTATTTCCACCACTGACATCCCACCATTGATGCCTAATACTGTGTCCATCAGAATTTAACAACTTGCCAAGTTTTAGGTGAACAGATGATGTCACAAACAGATAGAGGTCTAAAGAAGGCTTAGCCTCTAGATCCTTACAACACTTTGAATATTAATATGAATCTGACTTTTATTTATCTGAATTTATTTTACATCTTCTTGAAAAAATCATTTCATTGACTTTAGGTCAAAACTTCACCATATCCAGTCTGCCCACACTGTCAGTGTTTAACAGTGCACACAACAATCACCCATCTTACCCTGCCCCCCAATTTCTCATTGCCCTTAAAGTTTGCTGCCATAATAAACTCCTTTTGGATTATTGAAGACAGACACATGCTTCTGCATTCAAGGGACCATCATTTTCCAGATTAGGTACAGACTCCAAACAACTGAACTTCAGACTTCTGTAAATTGCAGAGCAGTTTGCCATCAGCTGCCATCAGCAAAAGCTCCAGAACTTGCCAATCTTATTCTACTGGGTATAGTTGCAGGTATTTTATCATTTCAAAGAGGGGAGAACTGATGTACATTAAGTATTTCATAATGTTCAGATGCTTAAAAGCCTACATGGAGGCTGGCAGCAGGCATTGTTAGGCTGGGAGGTACAAATATATTTTACTATATTTTTAAATGATATAATTGGGGACTCTGTTGTAAAATGTTTCATAATTAAAATAAGTGACTCATTTTGTAGACTAATAAGAACTATTCTACATAGACAGCGTATGTGTAGACATCTACAGTTCTCAGCATCTCACTGGGGCCATTTATGTCATTAAACAAATCTCATTGAGATGAACCAGTCATAAATAAGTACATCAAATACAAAAATAACAACTGACACAAGTAACATTGACTTTAAAAATTCAAATAGTCCAATAACACATTAGCTGCAATTACTAAAAATTAGTTCTAGATTTTCTTCAATATAAGAATGAATTCTGGACATGTATAGTATCTTATAAAAATTATAAAATGAGTAAGAAGAAACAAGAACACTGTATGTCAGATTTTAGTTCATATTTAACGTATGTAAACTTAATGATTTTTAATAAATGAATACCTGGGAGTAAGACTTAAATTTTAAGACCTAACCATGTTTACATGTTATTTTCTTTTTGAGCACTAGATGGCAATAAAATCTCTGATACAAAATAACGGCCCTTGAAAGCCACCTTGTGTTTCAATCATGTTGATGTTTAAGTTGCTAAGTTTTTCAAAGTTATTTTGAACTGACACTATGTTTCCTTTGCTTGCACATTTAATATTATCTATGAATAGTGATTGACCAAAAAAGATGAAGGATTTTTATTTTTTCTTAAGAATCTTAGTTTAAAAAAAGGAGGGGTGAGGCTAACTGAAGCGCACTTACTGAACTGAGACTGACAAGCACTGAGCATATAAAGTCCTATTCCATATGAAGAAGAATGGGAAATATCACACAGTGTCTGCTGGACAGGAGAGCATGGGGGATTGTAATCTGTGTGCCTGAGTGGATGGTAACAGTATCTGCAGGGAGGGTTATTTTAAGAATTAAATCAATGCACTTAAAATACAAAGAAGTGTTTTTCTGGCAAATTTCTCTGTAAGCATTAACACCTATCTTTTTAAAATTAACTTTACTTCAAGTTAGAAAAATTCTAATGGCTTATTAAAGTCCCAAAGGTCCTGCATTCATGTAGCTGTTTGCAGTGTCAGAAATCTACATCTCATCTGTTCAGTCCAGAGAAAGAGATATGAGAATTCTCACTTACTTCTGCTTATATTTGGTGAATTTCTTTTAAATTTATGTGTGTATATATACGTGTGTGTGTGTGTGTGTGTGCACTTGTGTGTGTATGCACTTAGGTAGTTAAGTGATGTGTGCATGCATGTACTTTTGGAAGTCAGTTACTTCCTTCTACCATGTGGGTCTTGAAGAATCAAACTTAGGTCTTTAATCTTGGCAGCAGGAGACTTTACCATCTGCTGGCCCAGTGTTGATATTTAAAAGCAATAACCCATGTACTAAATACGCAGCAGAGGGAAGTGTGGTCACGCTGAACCAGCACATTGCCTAAAGAGGAAGGTTAAATAATTTATCCTGAGGAAGTCTCTGCTTTGGGAACTTTGTTCTTACTCTAGGAGATGTATGATTAGTGAGACTGACATCCAGAAAATCAGGGAGAGAGCAGAGGCCAAAGATGATTGTGTCTGTTTGACACTGGCTTTTCAAATATCATGAAACAGGGTCCCTGGGGTGCTTTGTTAAGGGGATAATCCATCTTAATACTGAAAGCAGAAAGACTCCTGCGGTGAAATTAATTTTGAGCGTGCCTAGGCATGTCCTAAAGTGAGAATGCCAAATGTGATGTACAAATCACACTGGAGGAAAGCATTTATGCTTCAGAGGAGTTTCAACTCTAATAGAACAAAGTAAAGTCACGCAGTCTAAGCATAACATCTAGGATCAAGAGGTTGGCTGGTGCTAATGATCTATCTTCTGCAGATGAGAGGATGTTTAACAGGTACAACCTGTAACAGCCCGGTCAGGTGAATAATCACAGGTGATCAGCCAGAGTAAGAGCGAGTCTAACAGCACAGTCCTCAGGGACAGGGTGCGCTGCGGCAGCGCGAGCCCAGTGATCTAAAAGCTAATTTTAGCCAGTTGAGAAGGCACTCTGCAGTAAACAGGGAACCAGGTTCTCCCCTGTATTTGAATCAGTCTCAAGCAGAGGAGCCTGAAACCTCAGGGAAAATATGTTTTTCCATAAACACTTTGTCTGTTCTGACTTGCCTGTAAATTTCTGTCGCATCTGTGAGCTTTTTTGAAATTTGGATGGTTCGAAACACATTTGTTAAAGGGAAGTTACTCCCTAAAGGCCTCTCGATTCTCATGGAAGCATAATACAAATGGAAGTGCTAGAAAGTACAAGGCTCACAGAAATCATACTTCTGCTTCTCTGTGAGCAGCTTAGAGCAGGAGACTTCAGGTCATTAGGGGCATACCTGGTTAGGGCAAGAGCCCTAGGGAAACTGGCAAGGGTGATGTTATTGAACAAGCCAAGCAGAGCCAAGTTAGAGTAGGACCCAGTGATGAGAGAGAAATGCTCCATACAGTTCAGAAAGTATAAAGGGCCTATCGTTCTTTCTGTATATACTAATGGGAATAGCATATGTACTTGAAGTTTTTATGTGAAATGAAGGTTGGTATGTGTTGATATGAGTGTGATGAACAGTGGGGACTGCAAGGTTTTAAGCCAGTACAAACTTGATCTTGAGGCCTGAGGACCTAGTTAGAGTCAGACCTGTCAGAACTCAAAAGTACTTGTCTAACTGATAAGGGATGAATGGATGGTAAAGTGAGACTTGTAAAATACTGTTTGCTAGTCTTTGTCAGTTCTCAGTGAAAATTATTCCCTCATTATCTGAAGATCAGAGATACTTAAACAAGGTTTTAGAATATTGGGGAATCCAAGTTTGTTAATGAAGAAAATACATGGGAAAAAGCAATTTTACATATATCCGAATGTTCACTGCTTATGAACTGAAAACTGAACTCAGTAAAAAAGAGATGTGTTTTAGGAGATATAAAAGAATTCTGTACCAGAGTACTTATCTCCTTTAGCACTTGCACTCCTGTGTGCACACTGAAGAGGGGCTGGCACTGTGCCTGTGGGTTAGGCTCCAGTAGTCCTCACCTGTACCATCATCCTGGTGCTTCTGTCTTCCCAGGCTCATTTTCTTTCTAGAAGTTTCTCTTAATTTCTTCAGTAGTGACATTAGTTCTGCCATTGTTTCCACTTAAGCAATTCCATATACATGATAAAGAATCCTCTTCCTAGATCTAGTCTTTGCCTCATGCTCAAAAATTGGAGAATAGAATGCTTTTGAAGATTCAGTAAGCAGTCCTAACTAATACACTCCACTAAGGCTGTGAGTTCAGGAACTTGGCCCCTCTACATGAAGCACAGACAAAAATACTATCAAATATGTTCATGTACTTATAGCTGCTACTCAATACCTTCTTCTGTGTGTATGATACTGGCCTTCAAACTTGCACTCTACCACAAGCTACTTCCTGCCTCCTCGTTATTGTTATTATTATTATTATTTTATTTTGAGACAGATTTGCATTAAATTACCAAGATATATCTTGAAGTTGTAGTTTTCCCCGCCTGTCTGAAGTGTAAGTCCCCGGGTATGCACCACAGAGCCATCTTAGTCCTTATTTTTTAATAACTGAGAATATTTTTGGAAAAATAAAAACTGAAGTTTGACCTTAGATAATTAATTAAGAGAAAGCACTATTATTTTGTCATGGGAAGTTTAGGTCATCCTTTGTGTCTTAGCTCATAGGTCAATTTGTAGATTTCTAGTTGCCTGGAATAAATTCTTTTCTTTTAAAGGAATATTTTAACGACATATCATTAGAGAAAGTCTAATTTCTCCCTTTTACTTTGTTTTCTTCAAAGTGCCTGTTGTCAAGATTGTGAGGTATGCTGAACCTCTTGTCCTTAGCAGCCTAATTGATAGAAAACATAGATTGGGCCCCAGGAGGGAGGGAGAGTTCCAGAGGAGTTGAGAAATAAGCAAGAGCTCAGAGAAAAGATGTGGCTAGAAGCAAGGCCTTTATCTGAGCAAGCATTCAATATGAGACACAAGTGAGTTTGCAAAGCCTCCTCTCAGAATGAGTCTGCACTTTCTAATGTGTTTATGTGTCACGAGTACAAGAGATCATACAAGATCAATAAACTACTTGGATGCAGGAAGGAGAAAAGAGCAGGAAGAGAAGAACAGCCTCTGAGCATTGCATGAGAGAAAGGCTTATTTGGGCTGTGGCTACCAAAAGGAGAGCTTATCAGGCATAGGCATGGCCAGCAACACAGGGGAGTGTTCACTAGAGATTATCAGCACCCACTGGAAAGGACGTTTAGATAACAGGGCTTGGGGCAGGTGACCTGAAAAGCATGGTTGGGTGTCAGCAGGCCTGGGAGCCCACAATGGACTCCAGGCATATTTAGGATGATTCCAGTGAGCCCTGAGGCACACAGTCCCCAAAAAGGACTTTTTAAAGTTACATAGGCATATATATTGTTTTATACAACAGATACTAAGGTATCTGTTATAAAATAAAAGTAAATAATTTTAGAGAATGAAAAAATTAAACATAAACACAAGTTTCATTTTCTTCCTGCCCTGGAGGAACACACCATGGACACCTCTGAACTGTGGAAAGCTGGGTGGAGTTTTCTGCTTACAAGAGCAGCAGTGTTCTCCTGTCTGTCTATCCAACCCGTTTTGCCCCATGCTTTCTCCCTCTGCTAACCCATTATTTCATGCACAGCCTTACTAAGCGGGTACCTGAAAATAAAATCAAAAAGAGTTTTGCATCATGAATATTAGAAAAGCAGAAAATCTTGCTATAGTACAAGAAGGGAAGCATGTAATTTTGTCTCTTCAGCATTAGCATTTGGTGGGTACATCTTAAATTGGTTATAACCCTTTCAGTTTGGTCAGACAATATAAAAAAGAAAAGTTTAAAGGGCACACATTGTTGTGGAGGAAAGGAGGAAGAAATGAATGAAAGAGAAAAGAGGAACTGAAGGAAAAAGAGGAAAGAAAGCAAAGAAGAGAAGAGACAGAAAAGAGAGAAAACATATTTTGTCATATATAAATGCCAAGTGACATTTTATCTGTCCACTAAAATAACATTCAGCTATTCATTCAAATGTATGTATTTATCTTTCAGGTACTGTACTGAGGTGGGTCAGGAAGGAAAGACAGAGGCATAGAAATACTGTTGAAAATTACAGAGTATAATTTTGAAAATTTTGTGTTAAGTGGTTAAAATGCATAGAATTATTTTATGAAACAAAAATTGCTTAGAGAAAATGCTGTCAGCGTTCAAAGTCAGAGCAATTTTCTTAGCTTATATACGTTATTTCTTCCTGAATCCTGATTTTGAGTAGTACAAAACTTTTAAAATAATTTTTGTCTAAATAAAAATGCATTTCCTTTCTGCTACTGAATTAATTTGAGAACACATAAAACAAGAAAACTACAGTTATAAAATGTAGCTATGTCCATTCTCTGAAGCCTGGTCATCAATACTACAGGACTTGTGAAGGTGCTGGCTGTTTGTGCTGTCTGCTATCCTGTGAGTAGACTGCTAACTCTGGCCTCCTGCCCTTAAGCAAGAGGAAGCATTTAGTTCTGATGCCTTTAGCTCTGCATGGAAAGTGTTAGCTTACTTGTGTTAGTAAGAGGAAGTCAGAAATTCCCCAGAGTGGTGATTTATTGGTAAAAGAGAAGTTTAACCATGCAGTGAAGCTAATGCTCACCTAACAAGCTGTTAGGATCTGGGTAGCACTGGGTGCATACTCAAGAAGCATAAACTGACAATTTTCACAGGATGCAGTGGTAGGTCTGATTCTATTCTTTTCTCCCCAATCCAATGAACCAAAGATAAATGAGGGAATATTAGGAACATAGTACTGTTCTAGGTCTCAGATGTTTTTAAATACAAAGATAATTATCATAATTGTTTCCCAGACCTTTGAGAAAAGAATTATCTTATAGTGTGTGTGTGTGTGTGTGTGTGTGTGTGTGAGAGAGAGAGAGAGAGAGAGAGAGAGAGAAAGAGAGAGAATGAGAGAGAGACAGAGAGAGACAGAGACACACAGAGAGACAGACAGAACCCAAGATTCTGAAAATGCTAGGCAAGCATTCTGTGTCTGGGTTTTCTCAGTCATTTACAGTACAGACAGTCTTGTGTCAGGAATTTACAGAGTGACATAGTGAGACTTCCTTTATTTGAGGGGATACAGGCCAAGACTTCTAGTCCTACCTCAAAATGTAGATAGAAAACTCACACACACACACACACAGACAGATACACACACACACGAATATTCGTATTCTTAAATATTCTGCAGTTTGACACATAGCTCCAGAGTTCTTCTGTCTACTCCTTGTTCTATGTCCTGCTCACTACTTTCGTGCTATGGGTCATCACTAAGTAAAACAGATGTTGCCTGAACAAAATGCTATGATACTTAGGCAGTTAATCTGGTAGCCAAGATGTCTGCTAAATAGCTATTGGCAGGTAGTGTTTACAGCATGGCTATACTGGACAAAGGATGGTTCATGTCCTGGGTGGGATGTTGAATTTTGTGGGAATAGTGGATGATACAAATCTTATAAATTGTCTATTTCAGGAATTTCCCATTTACTACTTCCTGTATATGGCTGACTATGGGTAACTGAAGCTAATAAAACAATGGGTAAGGAAAGTTTTACTAGATAGATGGCATTGGAGGTTCATAGTTCCCAGTGTCTTTCCTGTATATTGGAACATATGTAGTGAATCTTTGGAATGTGTCCATTGGCTGCCAGCCACATATCACCCCTGTCTCCCAAACCAAGAAAGCCAGAAATATATATAGTGGTGGTCAATGTTCCTTATAAGGCAAATCGGTTAAGAACTGATGTTCTAAAAAGAGATAGGCCTTTATTTAGAGAACTGTGTATGGTAAATGGCAGCTTCCCTGAATCACCAAATATTAAAAAGGTATAATTAAAATTAAAATATTAAAAAGTTGTTACAAAATTACAAAAATTAAAAAGGTATTACAGACACGTCAAATTTTTTCACTTACTATTTCATTCCATTTCTGTGTAAAATGAAAGCTTGTTGGCATACTTGAGTTCACTGACTACTTTGGATGGATTTAGCTTTTTTTTTTTTTAATCTAAAAAACAGCTTGCTAAGGGCAGTTGAACTCTACTGTTTGTAGATGTAACGTTAGCATTATCTCAGATCCATAGCTTAGTTACAGAGACCTTGGCAGGCTGCTCTAAAAGTATCTGGCATGTTGATACAACTTGTCTTTATAGAGTAGGATTACACATACTATCTTCATGCATTGTTATTCCAGCACCCTGGAGCAGGGTCCTGGAAGGACTGCACTGGCTCTCAGGGGGCCAAAGGGCAGTTGGCTGAGGGTTCAAACCAGGGTTGTCAGTTTGGTCTATGCCTGGCTCTGCTGCTTGCTGGCTGAGTGACCTGTACTGAAAAAAATTATTTCTGTTGCCCAGTGTCCCTGCTTCAGAGGTGACTCATTGAGAATGGTATTGGTAGATACATAATTTTAGTAAGTTATTTTTTAGAATTGTGTTGGTAACTTAATACTTTTAGTACATTTAGAATGTAAAAACTCAAAGATGCTAATTAAATGTTCTTTTTCCATTCAAGTTAGTGGCACAGAAAAGACAATCTGTTATTTCTTAGTGAAAACTGTTCTAATGACCATGATATTATTTATACAGGCCTGAAACGACTCCAGGCCTTTGAGATCTTCCAGACCCTCTTTCTTATAATGATATTCTGGAGCTAGAAATCTTCCTCATCAGTTTGCAGTGGAGCAGGGGAAGTTGCCAGAGACTGCCTATCTTGCTCAGAGCTATACTGAAGCCCTATGGTGGACTCAGCTCACACTGAAAGCTTAATTCTAACTTCACAAATAGGCAGTTCTCCTTACAGTAACAAGGACACTAACAGAGGAGCTAATAACATTGGAAGCCACAGCTAAGCCACATAAAAATTTAATCACTCAGTAGCCCTCGGTATGTAACATACATTCCACATATGAACATGGAGGCCTGAAGACTACAATAAATCATGCAGGCTTATGCAGTAAGTAATACCTAGAGACCCAGTACAAACCCACAAAACCTGGCTCTCACTTCTTAAGAGAGATGCTGGTAGATTTACAGGCCAAAAGGGAAGCCAGAGCCAGAGTTAGATAGCTTTCTATATATCGGTGGGACTTGGATTCTTTTTCTGGAAGTGATTCTTTGAAAGGCGCATACAAAGGCATGGGTACCAAGAGTCACATAGATCCTCCATCTGATTCTTGTCTCTAAAAATGAAGAGTTGGAGTGGATTGCTTCAAACTCTTAGTTGTCTTAGTTAGTTTGTGTCGTTCTCTCCTTTGCATCTGCCCTCTGGCTTCCTTGAACACTTAAACAGAAGACTTCTCCTTGGTACAGTGTTCAGAATGGTTCTTCGGACTGCAAGTCCTGCCTGGCTGATGCCAGCCACTACTTGTTTTCTTTTTCTTGATCCCAGTGACAAAGCTACAAACTGCCCCAGCCCACGGTAGATTTCATGAGACCCTAGGGAAGGGGGTTATGGAATGAAGGGACAAGAGACACAAAGAATTAGAGCAAGTCGAGGATTCTGAACAATCTCTCCAACTTTACTTTCAGGCTGCAGATTATAAAGATACAGCAAAACGGGAAGTTTAAGCAGGGGTCATTGCTTAGGGCTATCCCACTATTGAATCCTCACTGTCTAAGACCATGCAAAACCGGCTCCCAGGAAATACCAGAAGTTCTTTAAGTTCCTGGGACCTGAGACCAGCGAATGTCCTTTCTTAACCTTGTACTTTAACTGACTAGGTTTTCCAGAACAGCAGGTAATTTCATGAGGTTCTCTTAGAACAGCAGGTAATTTCATGGGTTTGGTTCGCGGCAACAAACTTTTGTGTTCTAGAAACTTCTTTGTACAGGCCTTTATACCGACTTCCTGTACTTGAGATATTCTGTTCCTGCTCATTCCTTATTGGCTCTTTAAGGGCCTCTTCTCCTGTGCTGTTCTACCTCATTCCTGGCTCATGTGCTTCACACTCGTTGGCACAGCTGGACTTCACTTTGCTTGTGTTTGCTTACTCTTCCCTACAACCTCCATATCCATTCGTCATGGACTCCAACTGGTATTGAGTTGACATGGCAGCAGCACTTGACAAAGTAGCACTTGAGATCTTGGGAAGTGAAGGGGTGTACCTTATATAGCCCCCCAAAATACTGAAAATATGGAGCACTTAGTAGGGGCTCAAGAAATACAATAGTAAAATGATAACTCATATTTAATAAGCTGTAATTGTTGGCATAATGTCAAACTGTTTTATATATGTTATGTCATTTAGTTTTCACTATGTTCTTAGAACATGAGTACCATTATTATCTTAGAATTATGGGTGACATGCTGAAATATATATATATATATATATATATATATATATATATATATATATTATGTTCTAAATATTTTTCATTCTTCCTACAAAGAAAATACAGACAGGTGGAAGCTCTCTCTCTTTGGCCAGATGTTTACTTTTTATGTCAGTTGCATTGTGTTTTGTACAGCCCTGTTTAAGACAAACTCTAAAGTCGTAATTTACTGATGGCTTCAGGTGGCAGGTGATTAATGTGCACTGAATTCTTAGGACAACTCTGGCTGGGTGTGTGATTATTCTCACTTCCCACATAAGCAACCAACAGCATATTGGTGTGGTGGGTTACAAACCAACAGTTAGTTTCGTAAGCTTAGAATACTGCATCGCAGACAGTAGGCTAGGGAGATGTCTACATATTGGACTCTAGGAGTCCTGTGGAGTGAATGGTTCTCAGTCTCCCCCCAAAAACTTAATACTTTAATGACTATGAAACTACCTACTTATTTCATTAATTATTGAATATATCATATATATTTCTTTGTAAATTATATTAACTAGCTGTAGTTAGGGTAAATCAAATGTTTTCTCATTTTGTTTGAAAATTTTGTTCTGATTTCTCTTAAAGACTTTTTATTATAATAGTTGGAACATGTTTTAGTAATTTTATATGCCTTTTATTTATTATGTTATATAATATGTATATGTTCATATGAATATACATACATATATATGTAAATTCCCCCCACCTTCTTGGTTAGAAAGAGGTACATTTCTTCCCTCTAAAAAGACAAGAACACATAAACACTGGTTTTATTTTTGAAAACCCAGTGTTACTCTCTGGCAGCCAGTGAATAATGACAGCCTGGAAGGGATGTGCCCAGCACAATAGAGCTAGACAGTGACTGATCCACACAACACTACAAAGCCATCTCCATCATGAAAACCTGGAAGAAAGAAAATTCCTACAACCTCTGTAATTTTAAAAGAAAATGAATATGAAATAGAATACCTGATATTTTCCTGACTGTCCAAAGGTGGGCAGGGGAGTCTGTCTAGGAGGAGCCTGGCTCCCAGTAAAAATTACCAGACACGATGAAGATTCCCATAGTTGCGACCAGACTGGGTGGGGTCTGAAGCCTTGAGAAGTGCTTAATCAAAATCTGTTTATTCCATGCTTGATGGTAATGGAACATTGTGCCTCACAGGAAACGAGAGACTGTTAGCAAATTATGTAGCTCTAGTGTCACAGAGGGAGGGACTGTTTGTGCACTGCACTTTGTAATGGTCCTAGAAACCTAAAAGTGTAATTGAAGATTCTTCATCAAAAATTTGCTTTGACATCAACCTGAAAAGTCTTGTATACAGAAGACCGTAATTTTCAGTCTTAAAATAAGAACAAGGAGATAGATATATGTGTGCATCATCTTTGTGTGGCACTGGCTGAAATAAAGGCACATGATGATTCTGAGAACACTTAAAAAGTAGTCAGATGTTAGTGTTAGTACTCAGTGTTAGGTGAAGAGAATTGTTTAAATAAAAATGCACAAAAAAAACATTGAGAGGCGTGTCCCTGGAACGCCCAAGGTCCCTGGAAAGTCATAGAGCTACCTTCCTTTTTTATTTTTATTTTTTAAAAGTTATTTTCATTAATCATTTTGGGAGTGGGGTGGTATAGGCATGCCAAATACAAATTTCTTTGCCAGAAAGAGAAAGTTCTCATCTCCTTGGAAGACATTTTAAAAACCCAATTCCAAAGAGCAAAGCGATTTGGGTTAATTTTTAGGGCAAGAAGGAAGCTAGAGGGCTCCTGGCGGCAAGGCCGGGTCGTCTTCCCACAGCCAGGCAGCAGGGGGCCCCCGCTTCCTGCTCTCGGCTCCGGGATCCCCGCTCCTGGCGCCTCCAGAACGCTCCCCGCCCAAGGTCAAACTCCACAGCCGCGTGCGTGCGGGCCGCGGCCGGGTGGCTGGCTGGGGGGCCGGCGCTGGGGTGCGGAGCCGCGCTGTGCGGGAGGTTGGCTAGGTGTGTGTTCACAATGGGGCTGAGGGGTAGGGGCGCTGGCCTGGGAGGCAGCGCCGCGCCCGGGCAAGCTGGAGAGCGCGCAGCTGCTGCAGAGCGGGTCGGACGCAGAAGCGGAGAGCAGCCGGAGGGTGCCCCGCCCCAACCAAGGTGCGGGGGCCCTGGAACACCGAGGCCTCCGCCTGTCACCTCTGTCTGTCACCTCCGTCCGCCACCTCCACCGTCTCCTCCCCTTGCTCAGGTCCACTCCGTCCCTCCCCTGAGCCGCCCAGAGCACCAAGTTGGCGGGAGCCTATAAAAGACGGACGGTGCGACCCGTGACACACACTGCAGCACCGCTAGACGGACGACAACTGCTGCTCTGCCCCAATCACTGGCCTGACCATGTCCCACCACTGGGGATACAGCAAGAGCAACGGTGAGTGCGGGAGCCGCGTGCTCCGGGCCGCGCGCTCCCGGTCTCGGCTCAGGCACCTGCCTCGCTCCGCAGATCCCCGAGCGCAGCTTCGATGCCGGGTCCCTCGCTCTGGGATGTCCCTGGCATCGGACTCAGGGCGCTGTTGAGAATCTGATCTCAAACTTGCTTGGTGGTGCACAGGGGCTGAGAGGGATAACCCAACGCAAGACCAGACGACAGTACCTATGGGGATCACCCAAGGCCAACCTAGGCAGCATCGGGCAAGGGTTATTACTAACATTTTAATTGTGGGTCACAGAAAGGTTAAGGCGAGCGAGCCCCTTGTACCCTTCGCATCGGTATCTGCTGAACTGTGGCTAAGATTCCCAGCGCACTTTGTTGTGGCATCTTCTGGAGCCCGTTTGGATCTAATTACTCTGGCTCCAGAATTTTCCATTCATCTCTCAACTTATAGAGGGTAAATCGTAGATACCTAGACTCCAGATCAAAGGCCTTAGTATATGAGGCCATCTGAGGGGAAAGGAAGGTGCACCTGGCTTGCGGTTGTGTGGGCTCCCTAGCAAAGAAAATTCTAAAGGAGGTGTCTGAGCTTGAGTTTTGGTCTATATGTCACCTAGTGTGGCAGCACGAGGTTCTCGGACCTGTTCATAATGCCTTTGAATCTATGTCTCAAACTCAAGAGGATTTATATCCGGTCTGACCACCTCGTTGTCGTAGTTCTGTCCAGTTTTAGTCACTGAATTTGAGTAAAAAAAGATCTCAGAAAGGTTAATGCTGGTCTGACAATGTTAAGAAATAAGATGTATATCGAGTCTAATTTTCGTGCTGGCATTCTGAGGTAGACTTGAAATATTATTACCTCATTTTACAAATAAAAGGACAGAGACACATTTTGTTTTTATAAACGTTACGTTAGTAAGTATCACCGCCGAATTTGGAACTGAGCGGACTGTGTCTAGAATCACCGGTGGCTCCCAGTGGCTGGTGTCCCCTTTCTCACAGCGATGACCTCATAGCTGTCTTCTCATCTCCAGGACCAGAGAACTGGCATAAGGACTTCCCCATTGCCAATGGAGACCGGCAATCCCCGGTGGACATTGACACGGCTACTGCCCAGCACGACCCTGACTTAAAGCCTCTGCTCATATCTTATGATAAAGCTGCTTCCAAGAGCATCGTCAACAACGGCCACTCCTTTAACGTTGAGTTTGATGACTCCCAGGACTGTTCAGGTCAGTGTTTAGGAAACAAAAGACATTTTAGCCAATAGTTATTTTCCACCTTAATGGAAAATACAGGAGCATGGGCAGGAGGTCCTGGGACTGCCACCACAGTTTGTGTCCAAAAGCTAAAATGTCACTCTGATTTTATTCATATGTCCTAGAAGTAGGCTAATTGCTGTGAGCCATCCTCAGGGGCTGTTTTCTTCCTTGTCAGACTGTCAGATATGTAGGGCATGAGGCAATGTGCATGTGGGAAGTCACAGAAAGCAAGTCAGGTCTTTAGCAATACAGAAAACAGGGAATTCGTGGAACTTCTAAACTTTTCAGAATCTCTTTAAAACATTTGTCCTCCTAGATGATAGCTATCTTCACAGGTATGTCTTAATGGGGACTGCCTTCAAGTCAGCAATGCAGAAAGTGATTACAATCTCAAGATTTAAAAGGTTGAAGTTCTCGGTAAACATTGTGTGTCAGGGTCGACATAGTGTGAATATATAAAGACATCAGTATCTCGTTAAAAAATTTACTCCACAAGTGACGATTTTTCAGAGTTGTTTAGATATGCTAAGGCAGCTCCTGAAAAAAAAAAATCCGATTACCATAATTTATTTGTAATAGGGCCTGTTGACAGTATGCTGGTGAATGGTTTTCTTCTTTATTTAGAAAATGGAGACCCAGTCCCATTTAGACACAGTGGCTGCCCTTATGGCTTGCTGGTTGATTTAATTGCCAGTGTCCTATTTTCCTGAATATTTTCCTTTGAAGGTCACTGAATGAAATGAGGCTGTAAACACACTGCTGGTGGTTTGGAGTAGAGGGTATATTAGAGGAAAAGGACAAAGACAGAGGAGACAGGTACGATTGCTGTCAGAGTTGGAGCTAATGACCATGCTAAATAACAGCACACTGTGTAATGTGTAATTAAAGTATTATAATCAGGTTGGCCATTATATTTCAACAGTAGCAGAGAAAACGCAAATACTTCAGTCAGAATTAACAGTTGAAGAAAGGTGGGTGGGTTTTAGAAAAAGATCTTTTGCAAAGAAGAAAGGGGGAGTGGAGATTAAAAAAAAAAAAAGTCTCTTCTTTCTCCAATGCAGGGGGTTTCAGAGCCTGTCAAGTCATCCAGGATTGGTCAGTTTGAAGGAAGCTAGGATAGTTGATTGGTCTAGAACTGTGTGTGACCAGAGTAGGCTTTAGAACTTGTTGAGCCTGTCCATGAGCAGGGCCTGCAACTGGGAGACTGAAATCTTACAGAGTCTTTGTTTTAAGCTGCCAGACTTTTCTCTCAAGTCATGATGGTGCCTTCAAAGTGGGCCATCCTGGAAATTTGCCGCCTTTGCTACCTAGCACCCTCCCTGTGTGCCTAACAGGGATTCTTTGTCACATCAGTTTACATTTCATAAACTAAGGGTCACGAGGGCAGGTGAGCCTGGTTTCTTTCAGGTGTCCTCAGAATCCAGCATATACTGAAAATATCTAAAAGAGAATATAGAAATATAGGCTCTGACTGTAACTTTGATACAAGCAAAAAGAATCTGTTCAAGGAACTGTGGGCTCTTGATTTGAGTTCCAAAAGGTCATTGAAATAGATTGCGGTAAGAATTCTCTGAAGGAGAGTCTGAGGCCTTACCACCAGACACAGACAACATGGGTGAGGGGGTTTTGAAGATAGGAATGTGGGCTCAGCTGGCACAAGTCAGGGTTCCAGAGCTTTTGGAGTCTAGGGTAAAGGAGCCGGTTTCATAGCTGGAGCCTGCAGCTAAGCCCTTGGAATTCCAGGCAGGGAAGTGGGTGAGGAGCAGGATGTGTGGTTGCTAATTTCTTTTGACTTAAACTGCCTTCCTTGGTGGGAAATCCTGGATTTAAAAATCTGCTAGCTAGAGATTCACAATGTCCTCAGTTGGGTGTCTATCAATATCTGTGAAAAGGAAAGGCTGTCACTTTGGTACTTGTAAACAATGATGTGGCAGTAGGAACTGTGGAGGCTTAGTAGTCAACATGATACTTCAGTAAAGGCTTTCCAAAGCAAATAAGGCTCATTCAGAGAAATAAAGGGTTTGGGTGTTTTGGATGAGACTCCAGCAAAGGGCTTTAGGAAACTCCAGAGGATTAAAGAGGGCACAGGATGTGTGTCTGTGTGCCCTAGATAGCAACAAGGTCTAAGAAAAAAAGGATCAGGAAAGGTTAGAGTTCTCCTTTGTCCACGAAAAAGACTCCTTTGTAATTTGGCCAGTATCTCCTATCTCTTTCAGCTACTTTGGTTAAACAAGAATCTAGAATGCATTAAAATATTAATATGAAAGGAAAACCCACTTACAAAATATGCTAAATACTAGTGTGTCACATGGAAATACGCTACTTAGGCTTTCTTTTTAAAAGATTCTTAGATTCTCAAAGGTTTAACAAATGAAAGTGATACTATAGTCAGCCCACAGCATGAAGAAAGAAAGGAAGGGAGAAAAAGAAAGAAGCAAGGAAGGCAGGAAGAAGGAAGGAAGGAAGGAAAGAATCACTTGCTGAGGCTGTCTTTGCAGCACTACTTTCTAACTAGCAGCTGTTTAAAAAGAGAATACAAGTAAGAATCTTCAGATGATAAATATTATCAATCTTTAGTTGTATGTACCATGTTTTTAAAAGCCAGTGCCATTTTTCTTTACATTTAAAGTCTAAAAGTAATTTATTTTGGTTACTTGATATTTTATTTCCAAAGTTAACATTTTAACAATGCTTTATTGAGTTATTTTTGCTCGTTTGTTTTAAGCATTTTTAGAGTTTTTCAAATTTTTTACTTTCTGCATTTAAATGCATCAGTCATTTATACCCCTCTACCCTCCCCCAACTCCCCACCCCAGCACTGAGACCTCAGCCTTCTAGAATTTACCATGAAGTCAGGCATTGCAATGTGTTCTGAATGTTATCTTACACCCAGACTTAAGTACCTGGTGGTAGAAACTGAGCTAGCTGGGTTTGGTGTTGTATTTATTTACTTGGAGGTAATTTTTTTTAAACATAGATTTAATAAGTTTTAGACTGAAGCTCACAATAAAGTTGTCAACATTCCTTTAAAGCCAATAATCTTAAATTAATGAAAAATTGCTAATACATTCTTTTAAAAAGTATTATTAAGGAAATAGCCTTCTCTGCTTGAGATGTTTTCTTGCCAGCTTTTTTCTGGTCCAATAGGAGTCTAAGCATTAACCATTCCTAACTTATTAACTCTTGGTGACAAGTTTAAACCTCTCTGCTTTATTGCAAAGTTAGGGAGGAGTGATGAGAGCAACGTTAGAGTTCTTGGGTCAGCACCCACGTCTCCTCTCAGTTAGCTCTCCTTTTAAAAACAGAAACACTGTTTATTTGTTTATCCTACTTCAAGAAGAAAGAAAGAGGCTGAGTGACTCCATCTGCCTTTGAAGCCGACCATTGTCTGGATAACATAATGGGGCTTTGTACCTGGGTTCTGTTGAACTTTCCAGGGACTTAATTTTGAAGCTCTAAATTTATCATCCACAAATGATCATAAACAACCAATGAAGGGTTTCCATGCACTTGGTTAGTGATGTTAGAACAATTATTAATACCTAGGACACGGACCAGAGTTTCCTAAGTACTCTGAGTGGTGAAATTTACTCCTAGAAAGTTTCAAGTTTAAACCTGTGTAATCCCTAAGTAGGTTGAACTAAAACTGCTGTACACTTTTGATTTTTAGCTGGTTAGAAGAAATGGAACATGGGCAACCCCTCTCAGATTGGTTTGCATGAATATAGTCCTAGGATTATTTGCTGTTGTCAATGCAAAAGTATGCATAATCTAATCAATACTAAAGATTGTAAGCATGAATTTTAGAATTTCAGAGAATTTGTGGAGCAAATGTTTCAGCTATTAACGTTTAAATCTTATCTGCAGAAAGTATTCATTTGTCTGAAAGGAAATTGCTAAAATATTTATTTATGGGCAACACATTGAGAGGATGTTTACTTGTAATTTGGGATTAAGGAAGATTTCTTACCTCAATGGTCTTCAGCTTGCTGTTCAAATAGATCTTAATAGTGACTAAAAAGAAAAATAGTAAAAAATAGTAAATTTTTAATAACTTTTATATGGGTTCCTAATTTGCTTCGGTAGTATAAAATCTTCTATCATAATGAAAATACAGCTTAATAATTTATTTAAGTCCAATATAAGAAGACATTATTACATACCGTTATATGGCATTTATATTGTATTTAACTGATCACAGATTATAACGATTAAAATTGAGACAAGTTTTGATATGAAACTTAAATTAAAATTTGAAAGTCCTCCTCCTATATCTGCCACCTGGTGGAACATGTTTCTATGGCACACTGAGAGCATGGACTCAGCCAAATGCCTGACCCACCACCAATGCCAGGATTTTTATACAGAATAACCATACAGCCAGTAATTTCTTGGTTTCATTATAAACTGAGACAGTTTTAAAAATGGTATATAGTAATCACAATGAATAGATGTACCTTGTAATATATTGTAGTCTATATTTAATCAAAGTGTTATAATTTTTATTTCTTAGACAAAAAGTAATACATGTTCCATCTATCTGAGATAAAAGAACTGTGTGATTATAACAAGGTTTTCTAAGCATAAAATCAACTCCATTCTCACAATTTTCTGAAACCAGAAATGCTGCTGTCTGTAGCAATTCAGTTCTAAAGATTTTATAATTTTTTTCTAATTACAATGGACTTCTAATGTGCGTAGCAACAGTTTTATTTTAATGTGAGCTAAAACAGCTGTCTAGTGTTAAAGATTACCAGTGGGTATGTTTAACCATTGAATCGTTCCTTTTGGTGTTCACAAAGCCTTTCAAAATAAAGGTGTATGTGGACTCAAAACATATTTGTACTTACAATATCCCCTAAACCAATTGAAAGATGATTGGATTTCAAGGACTGAAAGAACTAGTGGGAACATTTATTCACTTTACAATGTGAGATGATAGCTTGATTCTCTTCCCAGGGATAGCAGATGCTCTTACACTGGTAATGCCTAATTCTTAGGGTAGGTTCGCTGAACTGGAGTTGCTCCTTGGCTGGGCTAATGACTCTATAAATGACATTTTCTGTGTATGATCGGTCAATTGGTTGTGAGCATTGAAGAAGTAATGTACAGAAATTTTCCCTCATACTAAGTTGCTTTGTAAAGATGATTTCTTTGTTACACAGATATTATTAAGAAAAGTGTTCTTTCATTTCTGAGAAAACAAACAAAAAACCAAATAAACTAGTATGGGAAGCTGGGCTTAATTGTTTTCCCTGCTGATTCATCAGATAGATAAACACAGTAGCTTCTGTGCTTAAGGGACTTGATCTTAGCATAGTATATATACAAGTTCATATTTCTTCACATATGGGTAATATAACGCCATTTATGATTCATTCTTCCTGTTTTCTCTTGGCCTGTTGGAAGAGTCTGTAGCCAGTGATTGTATAGTTGCTGTGGAAAGGCTACACTGCATATCTCTCAGCCAGACTGACCCTTTACTTTGAATAGATGAACACGCCTTGCTACTGGCTAAACATATTTAAGTGAAATGAAGCAAATAATATTTATTGTACAGACTCTGTTCTATGCTTTACAAAGTCACCATGGAGTTAAGCTCATTATTTTATAGAATTATTGTCAAAGGCCAAAATATGTACCTGAAGTAACAGATGCTTTAATCCCAGTCTTAGGAAAATAAATTAGAAGAACTGAGTTACTTCTGAAAACATTTGACTATATTGTTTAAATATCATAGATACATACAAGTAAGGTAAAAGATTTAGTTGTTTACTTCTAAACAACTCTACCAAGGCACATGAATGGAGAAATTGAAGCATGTGGCTTCTATGATGATTTTTATTAATTAAAGACTACCTAATTCCAGGATAGAGAATCCAGGATAGTTCCTATACTTATAATTTTAGCTTGTGGGAAAAAAACAAAGCACCTTGAACTGTACATACAGATGATAGAGATGATACAGATGATTATTAGTGAAATAAATAACTGAATGCACACAGATTAGGAAGGACTAGTGGTTTGATACAAGTTTTCAGGGGACAAAGCCAGTTAGCCTAAGCATAGTTAAATTTTATAATATTTTGATTTTTTTCCCCAAATTCTGGTATTTGACTAGCAGCAAGTCAGGACAATCTTTGGGCCACAAAGAAAAGAGGCCCTTGGGTTCAAAGATCGATCGATCCACTAGTTCTTTCACTAATTGTAAATCTCCTCTCTCCAGATCTTTACCTATAGGAGACATACCAGTAATAAGCCCAGCAATGATGGGCAAGGCATCTATTGTCCATCAGTTAGCATATAGGAAAATAAAACAGTTGAAATATCTTTAATCAGCACTCTATTAATTTCTTTTCTGTGTGTGTATGCATGCATGCATGTGTGTGTGTGTTATGTTTTACATGCATGCATTATAATTCCAGTGCTGAAAGAAGGACCCCTCAGTGGCTGCTACAGATTGATCCAGTTTCACTTTCACTGGGGCTCATCTGATGGCCAGGGCTCTGAGCACACCGTGAACAAAACAAAGTATGCTGCAGAGGTAAGATCATTTTTTGTTTACAGGGAAACTTCTATTTAGCATTAATGTCCAAAGTTTTTTTATAAGTCCAGCCCATACTGAATGAACAAACTCTCTGCAAAGAATCTTCCATTGGTTTCTTAGGTGTTTTGTTATCATCCAGTTAAGGCTGCAAGAATAGCATTGAGTTTGTTTTACTATAAATCCATTAATAAAATCTGCCTTTTCTAAAAATTCTACATGTCCTTGTCTTAGCATTGCTCTTGAAGTTATAAGCTACTATAACCAGTATAACTAGAATTAAATCAAGTTTTGTTTAAAATTACCCACATTTTATCTATAATAACCGTTAGCTATAAAGGGAAGAGTAGTCATTAGGTAAGATCTGTTGGCTTGTATCCTGTGAATCATTTAATGTGGTTTTGTCTCCCATGACTTTAGCTTCACTTGGTTCACTGGAATACCAAATATGGGGATTTTGGAAAAGCTGTGCAGCAACCAGATGGATTGGCTGTTTTGGGTATTTTTTTGAAGGTTAGTTAATGGCCCAATCCCTTGTTTTTTTCTGTGTTTACGGTGATTGACTAGATAAAATATTTATAACAGGGAGAACATTCTACACGAATCAGAGGAAATGCTTCTTATGCTAAAGTATTTTCAAGTTGAATTCTCTCTCCATCTCTCCATGTTTTCCTTATGGATATCTGAGAGACATTTTGGGGTGTGTCACTTAGAAACCAGTTAGATATTAATGTGAAGAACAAACAAAGTTAAATTGAAGATGGCCAGTAGGATACAATTTGTTTAAATTGAACCTCAGTGAAGGTTGCTACTCTGTTTTTTTGGGATAGACAATGCTAAATTGAGATCAATTTCTGATGGAGTGGTTCTAGGACAAGACATCAATGTTGGCAAATTTCAGAAACTGTGGGATCTCAGAGTTCAGCCACCCCTAGCAAGTTGGAAAGGGGAGTATAGAACACTGTGGGATGGACGTTCATGAGTGTCCCATGCTGACGTGGAAGCTCTAGGAGCTCCTTAAGTCACTCAAAGGCAGCAGAAAGAAAAACATGCTAAAAGGGCTCAGGATATAATCCTGAGAAACTGCTAGTGTGAAGCTTTAAGGCACTTTAGAGTATGGTTACAGGTGATTGAAAAGAAACAGGAGTCAAGAGACTTCTAGGAAGACTAGAGAGTGGGGGGTGGGGAGCAGGAAGAGAGTGTATGTAGGAGGGTAGGCGAGAGTCTGAGCTCCTCAAAGGCTTCCACTGAGAGATCTTGTTCCTTCAGCTTAGTGGTTGGAGGAGACAGGACATCGAGCAGGCTAATTCAAGGGAGTGAGTTACAGAGACAGAAGCTGAGGTGGGTTAAAGACACAGTAACAGCTGCCTAAAAATGTTTTGACAGTATATACAAGCCACAAATGTTTAAGGGATAGACATGTTTTTCTTGTTGTTCTTCATTGAGTAATTTTTGATAGTATTGTTCAAATCAAAATTGTTATGGTGCCAGTTGACTCATAAGGCCTTATAAACCCCTACATTTCTGCAGATTGGACCTGCCTCACAAGGCCTTCAGAAAATTCTTGAAGCACTGCATTCCATTAAAACAAAGGTAACTCTTTTAATACTCGTGATTTTAAAAAACTTCCTTTGATCAGAATGAATAGTCTTGTTGATGACATAGTGTTTAGATGAATAGTTTACTGAAGGTAAATAGTTGCTTATGTGTAATGATTTATTTTTCTTTCTGCAAAAGTAGATTCTAATTCTGGTAAATAGTGTAGTTTGCAATGATTTGCTATTAGAAGCATACATATACAAGAACCAGAGAACATCAAAGAACCAGAAACATCCTCTGTACAAACCACTCAATGATTCATATAGACAGTGCTTGTAAGAAGCTTGCTGTGTTATGATTACTATGTTAATCCAAGATGTGTGGGATGGACAAAGGCCTGCTCCATGGAAATTCATATTTGATGTCCTGAGTTTATTCATTCTGTGCCTAAATCTTCTGTGCAGCAGTGATGTGCTGAGGCTTTTGGGTATCCTCTTGCAATGACTGCTCATCTGGCAGGCTGGCTGCACAAGGCTCATCTTCAAACTGATATACCACCCAGCTTATTAAATGTACATCTTTGCACTTATCATTCCCCTCGTTGAATCACAAGTGATAACTTTGATGATGCATTTTCCATATGGTCCTATTCTCTCTCCTGATTGCTAATTATGTCTAGTTTTGTTTATTTATTCTTATCATACATTGCTTCATTTTGCAGTGACCTTATAAAGAATAGAATGGTGCGAAATCTCACATTTCCACCAACAGCTACTGCTTTGAAAGTGCTGTGTCCAGAGCTGAATACTATATTTTAATTGTAATGGATCTGTGAAATATCACTGCAAAATTATCACCTTGTTATCAAAGATCCTACATTTCTGTTATTGTGATCTAATTATATTTACCATTTTAGTGGTAAGGATATAGCTTTAAATTCAATATGTAATCAGCTAAGTGCACTGAAAAAAACCTAAGGAATTATTTTGATGACAAGATCAAACATAATAAGTAATTTTCATGCTTTCACTTGAAAATCTATATTTCCAAGCAAAATGTCTAGTGCTAGTTCTCTTCATTTTGTTTGTCAATAAACTTGAAATCCTGCACAAAAGCCTTGCAATAAGGACTGACTAGACCTGTGAATGATAGTCTTTCCTACTGTGGATCTGGTGCTGACTGTTTTCTGTGTCTTTGCCCTTCAGGGTAAACGTGCAGACTTTGCTAACTTCGATCCTTGCTCCCTTCTTCCTGGAAACTTGGACTACTGGACATATCCTGGCTCTCTGACCACTCCACCTCTGCTGGAATGTGTGACCTGGATTGTGCTCAAGGAACCCATTACTGTCAGCAGTGAGCAGGTTGTTTTTCTAAGGAGTGTTCTCTGTTAGTGGAGGCAGAAAGGCTTCTCTTCCCAGTCAGGCCTGGGATTTAATCCTCCTGTGATGTCTTACCCTGTGGCTGTTGTCACAGAGTTCTTGGCAGTTAGTAACTATTTGCTGGTATTATCCAGCACCTTTGGCAGTGTTTAGATAGGTTGTTTAATCTGTGAAAGTGTTGGTTATTGTGAGGATTATATGAGAATGATATCTGTTTATTAGCTTATTCCTTTTTAAAAGCTAGGAGGAAATAGAAGCATTGAAAAACAAGATTTCATGTTGAAAGTTATATAGATATCAGTGATAATTCCCAGCCTCCTGCTCACTGACATAAGAGATTAGCTCAGTCTTGTGAATGTGAGATGCACTTCTGAATCCTGACAGTCCTCCTGACTTCCTTAGCATAAAGCCAAAATGTGGAAAATGGACATTTCTCAGGAATCTCAAAAGGCAGATCCAGGCAATATAACAGAAAGCTGTAGCCAGTTTTGAAGTGACAATTATTTGAGTACCTGTGTAATTTAAACCTGAAAATTTTTGGAATCATGAACGTTCAGACCTGTAATATGCAAGAAAGGTCACATTGGCAGAGTTTATTTCACTGTCTGGAATTTGCCAATAAAAACTATAAGCACAGGAAACTGGAAGTGATTCCATGAAGTTCCTTGGGGAGCACCAGTTGTGGCTGAGAACATATTTACTTTCTGTGCTCTCTGATAGAATTTTAATGTGTTAATGATAAAAATAATTCACACTTGTCCTTTGAGGAAATCAATATACAACTAGAAACTCAGATGTAATGTAATCAAAGTGGGCTACAAAATGGTTTGCTTGCCTGATATCTGGCTTGAAAATAAAACTGGGAATTTTAACAGTTGAGTAAGGACCGTGAGGTAGCAGGAGGAAAAGATGGAAAATGCCACTTCTTCTTGTAGATGGGATGCTTGAGATACGGTGCAAAACGCCCGCATTCCTTTCATTTCTCCACTAAGAACAACTTAGATATTTCAAAGCCTTTTGTCACTAGTGGCTTTGATAGGTAGATTTATTGCCGGCACACACTCTAGTGCCAAATGCTACGGACAATGAGTTTTCCCTTTACTCTAGAAAATGGTGTGAAACTACACATATGAATTGCCTGTTTTGTCGAGATCCCATAGAGCGTATGGTACATAGAATCTAGAGCTCTTATGTACAGCTCAGAGCCACAGCTCTGGTTTCTCCTCTGAGATTCCCTTTGTTTTGCTATGCTTCTTGGCTCTCTTCAACCTAAGTGGCTGAAAAACTCTTGAGCATCATATCCAGGCACACCCACCTCTGAGGCGCCCCCACTGACTTCCTAGGAACACAGAAGTCTTCCTTGTTTTAAAGATCAGAGATGCACAACAAATTGTGCCACCATGCTGACTAGCATTGTGCTCCTTGCTCATTTCTAAGTCAGACTTCTGCAAGAGAAAGTGTCAGCATGAAAGATTAAAACTTATTGGGGTTACCTATTGTGATGTACTTTGTCTTCTCTTAGACAGAAAACTGATATTAGTTTAAGAGAAAATGTGAGGGCTGGGAGTTTTTCACAGATGAATAAACAATCTGTTGTATTCTGATACCTTATGTCTCTATACACAGCCTTGTCTCTGATCCTAAAATGATGGGTCAGTGGTATTGACATTTGAATATAATGTGGGTGACAGAAAGGTACTACAATGGAACTATCTATATCAACTGATCAAAGTGTTTTAGTACTGAGAAGTGGCTCAGTCAGTCTGTAAAGAACTTGTCTTAGAAACACTAAGACATGGGTTCAAACTCCAGAGATCATGTGACAATGCTGGGTATACTCATATTAATTTGTAATCCTAATGTTAGGAGAGGGAGGACTGATGGATTTTTAGAGCCCACAAGCTAACCAGCCTCTCCTACTTGGCAAGCTCCAGGACAATGAAAGACCATCTTTGAAAAAAACAAATGGCTAGCACTTACGGAACAATATTCGAGACTGATCACTGGCCTCCACGTATGTGTAAGCGCATACATGTGCACATATATCCACAAACACATTAACACGCACACACAGTGATCTGGTGCGTGTTATAGCAGGACTTTCCACATTTGAATCTGCCCATGTTTTTATTAAACCAGGACACTAGAACCGACTCAAAGGAGGAAAAAACACATCGGTTACCAGACTCAGCTATGCAACCTTAGGGTCTAAATATCTAAGTCCATTCAGTCTCCCATTCTTCCTGGGAGCAAGTAGGCCATCTCCTTTACCCACTCCAACACTTGATGTACATTGTCTTCTCTGATAGAAAACAAAACTTTTTAAAACTTCACATTGCTTTACATGTCATAGGTATGTCCAGATTTTTGTGTGATTTAAAAGGAAAGCAAGAAAAGATAGCTCATGAAAATTTTTATTTAAAGAAAGACTGCAGTGGCTTTTTGTATTTTATGTAAATAGATTTCTCATGTGGAGGCTGCATTTAACTGCTTTTTTTTTTTTTCTTTTCCTTTCTTGTCTACCTCTGCCTCCCAAGTGCTGGGATCAAAGGTGTGCACCACCCAGTTTTGGAGGCAGAATTTAAATCTAAAACATGCCTCTTTAAGTATGTAGTATTGTGAAACTAATTTTTTAAAATTACATTTTGTGTTTTAGATGTCTCATTTCCGTAGTCTGAACTTCAACTCAGAGGGGGAGCCTGAAGAACTGATGGTGGACAACTGGCGTCCAGCTCAGCCGCTGAAGAACAGAAAGATCAAAGCGTCCTTTAAATAAAATGACCCTGCAGCCAAGGTCCAAAAAGCACTGTAGCTGAGCACAGTTCCACCTTGGTGATTCAGATCCTGACTTCGCATCTGGTATCGTAGGCCTTTTACCTCTCACCCATTGTGCTAACTAATAAAATGTGACAAGCAAGACCCAGGTGTCTCATATGGTGGTAGCATGGTGGCAGACTGGTGGTTCACTTAGGGCATCCTTTCTCAGCCATAGCAATGCAAAGAACAGACATGGCCTCTTGCTTCTCTTCACAGCCATAGAATAATGAGTACTCAGGCATGTTTGTTAAAATGGTATTTTTAAAACCATATGAAGGTAGAATGATTGATTACAAGTCCACATCATGAGACAAACTGAGGTAATTTAGGCAAATCAGGTAAAACAATCATAGTTTTATGATTATAAATTAGATGAATGTTCACTCTTCTAAGATCTTATATTAAAGAAAAAACTTTTTAAAAGCTTATATATTTGTAGCAAAGTTATTCTTAAATATGAATTATGTTGTAACTTAGTGACTTTTGATTTCTAGAGGTGTAAATGAAGACGTAAAAATTGATATAGTTGTGATACAGAGTATATTTCCCTTCAGATAACATACCATCAAATGGATCATGTATTTTAGATATATTCTCTAATAAAATTCAGAAATCTATTCTGTGTGCCTTATTGTCTGTGCCACAGGGACAGAAATGGGTGAACAAATGCCTGCATACAGGGTTCATGTCAATTAATTATTGATAGTCAGCCATTACAACAGGCTTACAGTTGAAGCAAACCCTGCAGCCATGTGCTCACTGATTACCAGTGGTGCTTTCTGAGCACTGGTCTGATCCTATAAGATTCCTGTGAAACTCATTCAAAAAGAGAGTCAGGACTGATGGGGCCACAAAGGGAGAGGCTTCTTCCCCAAATGCTCCTCCATAACATTTTCCCTTGTTACATGCCCAAAGTCAGGGGAGAGGGATCAACTAACCATAGACTCAAAATCTCTGCATCTGTGAGCCAAGAAAACTTTTCTTTTAAAGTTGCATGTCAGACATTTTGTTATATATAAGGCTAATTACCAGACAGCTTCATTGCTTTTTAGTAAGTAGGCTGTTTGTTTTATAGAATGAGACAAAAATGAGCTGATAGTTCTGAAACTGAAAGATCCATTTTCCACAAATAGAAAACTACACAATTTATTTTTGATGCCTGGCCATGCTGCCTTCAGGCTGCAAATTGCTCCACCCACTAACCATTAAGGGATATTCTGTAGAACCTCAAGGTGTGACATCAGAAAGTAAGGACTTACCTCAGATATTAGAGAAGACTGTAGGAAGGATTAGGAATAGAGGTCATTTTTCCTGAAGAGGAGCAAGGTTACATATGAAAAATGTCTTGCACAGTTCAGGTAGCCTTGCACCCTCTGGGCAAGGCCAGAGATCTTGAGAGTTTTCCATCCACATCTGTCTTTTGTAAGAAGGTTGCTTCTTGGAGAAGTTATGGATCCCAGTTTTAGCACGTGGTTCTGACTTATTTGATAGAAAGCACTGCCTTCTGAAAAGTACTGTCCAGTCTTTGTTTCCACAGTCACTGGATCTCTCTTCGTCTCCCACATTCCCAGTTCCTAAAAACTTTGAAGTCTGTATGCTTCATGACTCAAAGTCAACCCTCAGAAATGTCATTTGGGGCCAGAGACCTGAACACTGGATGCAAAATTTCAAACAAGTATACACACATACATACACACACACACACACACACACACACACACACACACACACACACAGAGTGTGGTGGCAAAATGTGTATTCATTGACATGCAAGATTTTATATAGTACATGGATCTATTCGTGACAACTGGTTTCTTCAAGGGCAATGTAGTAAGGTTTACCCCTTCCTTATCATATTCTACAAGCAAGACAGAGCAGTATTTGCTGGAGGTATCAGAAAGTAGTGTACATTTACCCACATATGTACAATACTGTGGTTCAAACTTCTCACCCACAGCCTCCTTTTTCCTCAGGAACTCTGAACCTATCCTTACTATTTTACTTAGCTTGGTCTCATTTTTATCTATTTGTAACACATAGCCATTGCTTTAGTTCCACCTCTTCAGCTACATCTCACCTATGTATACACCTATGTGTACTCAAACTTACATGCTCCTGCACACTTACATCATTCAGGAGCACATGCATACATGTACACATGTATATATAGTGTGTGTCATTCAAGCAAACTATGCAAGTTCTTATGCTTTCAAATCAAGACTATTCATCTTGATGATAGTTACAATATATATTTTTCTTATTATTTATCATTTAAAATTCTTTTCCTACACATCTATAACTTGTCATATATGGAATACAATGAAATAAAATTATTGAATTTTAGAGTTGAAGCTTTGATGCCATAAGAATTAGTGTTTGTATTCCCTTTATGGTACCTACGACATGTGACAGGTCCAGGTCTCCCTGTCCAATTTTATCAAATCATAATGATACCCATTTCTTTTCTAAGCAGCTGGTGTTAGCCACCAAAATACAATACCAAGATTGTCTGGACATCTTTACAAAGGAGATTTGAGGATATGAAAAGGACCAGACTAAGCCCAGAAGAAAAAGATTCAACTAGACCCCTCAAAGATTGTTGAATGCATAGATTTTTAGAGTATTTATTTTTGAAATTATACTATTTCTCCCTTCCCTTCCATCTCTCCAAATCCTTCCATGTATACTCCCCTGTACTCTCTTCCAAAATTGTGGTTTCTTTTATTAATTGGTGTGTGTGTGTGTGTGTCTCTAAATACATAAATACAACTTTTTCAGTCTCTATAATGTCATCTGTACAACCTTAAGTGAGGATCACATGAGCTTTTATTTGTGTGACCTCTGTGTAGTTAAGTAGCAGCTTGTATGGGATTGGTTTAGCCAGGTTGCAATGCTGGGATCCTGGGCACTATGATTACTTAAATGTGTGACTAGGAAAGATATTAGACTGTCTGGGGCTTCAGTGTTTCCATCCTCTAAGGGAATATAATAAAGGGATTCTCACAAAAGTTGGTTTGAGGATATAAAAAAAGGCAATCTGAGTAAAATTCTTAATTTAATTTTTCCCTTTATAATCTGCTTGAAGCCCCCTCCTTCTTTTCCCAGTCCCATTCTCATACCCCCTCTTCTATTCCCCCATTTTTTTTAACCTTCAGAGAATGAGAGGCCTCCAATGAGTACTAAGTCACCCTGAAACATCAAGTCATAGCAGGGCTAGGCACATCCTTTCCCATTGAGGCTAGCCAAGGTCAGCTATGGATTGGGGAACCAAAGGCAGGCAACAGAGTCAGAGACAACCCCCACTCTAATTCTTAGGGAACCCCCATCAATAACAAGCTGCAGATCTGTTACATATGTGTAGGGGGCCTCAGTCCAGCCAATGTGTGGTTGTTGGTTCAGCCTCTGTGAGCCCTCCTGGGCCCAGGTTAGTTTACTCTGTAGGTTTTCTTATGGTGTCCTTGACCTTTCTCAATCCTCTCAATCCTTCACTCTACTCTTTCACAGGTCTCTCTGAACTCTGCATATTGTTTGACTGCAGGTCTTTGCATCTGTTTCCATCAGCTGCAGTAGAGGGAGAGGCACTACAATCCCACAAAACATTCTACCCAAAATTTGTCCTGCCTACAAGTAGTTCGGGGCTAAAAAAATGGAACTAAGATGAAGGAAATGGCCAACCAATGACAGGCCCAGCTTGAGATTCATCTCATTGGAGAGAGTCAACCCCTGACACTATTAATAGTACCCTGCTATGCTTGCAAACATAAGCTTACAATAACTATCTTCTGAGAGGTGTCATCCAGCAGCTGAGTAAAACTCTTACATTATGCTTTCTTCACAGGAAGTGCTCAATACATACATTAATCTTTGAAGAAAATTCATTGGCTCATAATGTATGAATAAGCAATTAAGGAAATATATAGTTGATTTTACTGTTAAACAGACTTTGACATATGGTAAACCTGTGGAATGCCTAATGCCTCTGGGAGTAGCTTGGGGAAAATCCACACTGACAACTCTGAAAATTTCCAAACTCCAGGATATACACGATTCGTTAATTATCTGGCAGTCCCTGATATAAGATTAAGATAGAAGAGTCTATCTCACTCAGTGTAGACATAGAGCAGTCAGTTATCAGGGTCCAAAAAGCATGTTTGTCAGGATGGTCTCAAATGTCTTAGCTTAGATTTGTTTTTCTTTGCTTACTTTTTAGTTGATTTTGATGAGTAATTACAAAATAGTCAAAAAAGCCTTATGTTTACAATGTGTTGTTTTAAATGCCAATGCCTTTGTAATAATATATCTTACATTTAACATATATTTAAATATTAATTTTTATGATTATATGTATTCTTATACGAGTTTATGTGTACTACCTGCATGTGGGTGTTGGATCCCCTGGAACTAGACTTATAAATGGTTACGACTTGTCATGTGGATTCTGGGAATCAAATCTTGTTCTTCTACAAGAGCTTTTAACTTCTAAATCATCTTTTTATCCTCTAATATTTATGTCTTAAGTGAACTTAAAATGTGTGGGGAGACAAACCCATGAAATAACCTGCTGTTCTAAGAAAACCTCATGAAATTACCTGCTGTTCTGGAAAACCTAGTCAGTACAAGGTTAAGAAAGGACCTTCACTGTCTCATATCCCAGGAACTCAAAGAATGTCTGGTATTTCCTGGGAGTCAGATATAGGACAATGGAATGGTCTTAGACAAGAGGATTCAATAGTGGGATGTCCCTAAGCAATGACCCTTGCCTAAACTTCTGGTTTTGCTATGTCTTTGTAACCTAACACCTGAAATTAAAGCTAGAGAGCTTGATCAGAACCCTCGACTTGCTCTCAATCTTTGTGTCTCTTGTCCCTTCATTCTTTCACCCCTTTCCCTAGGGTCTCATCAAATCCTCAGCTGGCCAGTGCAAAAATGTACCCTAGAAAGATTGGTATATCCAGCTTTGCATACAAATCAGAAAAACATTTACATTAGTGTTTACATTTTTGATGTTTTCATTCTATATGATAGAATTTCAGGATGTCGTGTCTGTGAAAGATTCTTCACAAATAATTGGTCAGATCTGAGATATCTATACATTTATTTTAAAGCTACTTCTTGGTCATAATTAAATGTGATTGCTTGTTAAAATAGTGGGGAATCAAGAAACCCAGTGTACACAAAATCCATAAGTGATGGGTTGATATATAGGTTCCTGATTTTGGGTCCATTCCTTTGCTACTAGTCAGGGACTGGAACTGAGAGCATGGAAGTCTCTGCCAACTTGTAGCTTTCAGCAAATCCTGATAGCTACATGGGCTTCACACATACATCTTCCACTCAGCTTATGTTGATTGGTCTTGACATACCATAGTGCCATCTCTCTTTCTGTACTATCCTGGCTTAGAACTGTATGTGCCCCAAAATGCTACAAGCCAGGTTCTTTCAACATACACACACACACACACACACACACACACACACAGGCACATGAACACACAAATGCTTGTACACAGAATCAATGGTTTCTAGGGATCTCTCATAGCACTGGGCCCATGGATCCTCATGCTGTGTGTAGCTTAGACCCAGATTCTGTTTCTCTTCATGGTGGTTGGCCTGTCATGGTTCATTCTACTTTTAATCACATCCCAACCTAATTTTTTTGTGTTGGAAAACTGGAACCCTAATGAAGTCAGTGATTCCAGGTCTTTTTCCACAGTCAGGAATACTTTCAAATTTAATTGATTTTAAAATATATACATATGAGAATATACAACTCTGCTTCAAAGTATATCAACTTACATTCTTCTGGATTTACATATGGGGGAGGGCTTCCTAAACTACTCACCAGCAGTGCTTGGCTAGCTGTACAGGGTAGGTAGGGTTTCTGTAACAGTAAACTACAACTCGAGTGAATTAAAAATACAACTTAATCTCATGTCTCTCTACCAACTGAAGGTGTTAGTATATTGAGCAGCTCTCTGAAGATGGTCAAGGGAGGTCTGTATCCTAACCTCCACAGGGTATTGTTAGTTCTTTGCATTTTTGTGCAAACTCATTTTTATACAGACCATATTGGATTCTGAACATACCTATCCTGGAATAAGCACATCTGAATAAATTGACACTACTTTTAAATAAGGGGTTATCTCCAGAAACTGACAATAGGAGTCTAGATCCAACACATCCTTTAACAATAGGATGCATCCTTTAACTTCTAACACTGTTCAAAATAGCTTTTTTTGTAAGAGTTATTTTACATGAAAGTGACGTTATAAATTATATTCTCCACTAATTCTGAAGTAACAAGTGTTACTTTTTGAGAATGGATTTTATGGATTATGTAAAATAACTTTTAGTCATGGTAATAAAAATCCAATATAAAGTTTAAAGGGGAAATGTAAAATGTAGAACCTTGTATATTTATATTATATAAACTCAAGCCTTTTATAATAGACAGGATTTTTCAACAGAATATTTTTGTAGGTACCCAGCAAGAAATAACAAAGTTGCCAAGCTATATTCATACTCCTCATGTCTTTAAATGTATTTTACTACACATTTTCATTATTTTATAAAGCATGTGTCTCTGGCCTATATCTTATGCCTCACCAACCTACCAGTTATCCTAGACAGTATGACTAGGAGATAGGTTGTTTTCTAATGAGGAAAAAGCTACTTTGTGACATGAGCATATGATATTGCCACCAGTTGGTGAAGTAGAGCCCTAATAGCCTTGTGAGTTGGCAAAAATAGTTGATGTTTAAACATGAAAGTCAACATAAATTCAATTTTGTACCAACTCAGTCTAGGAAAAGTACTCTTTTGAACTTCATTATAACCTCAATATATTGGTATACCTGGACTTCAAACATTAGTCTTATTTCATAAAGAGTACTGAATATATAGTTTGCATAGCTTTTCTTTGCTCCATAAGAACAAAAAATAAAAGTTTCAAGCTTGTACTGGGAAGCACATGCAAAGAGTTGGCAAAACTAAATCTGATCATGGGGTCAGCAATCAGAAGAAAAATCAGTACCTTAGCCATGCTCTTTTCATCAGATCTTTCCAGTTGTTCTTGTACTTCATGGTTTCTAGTTTACAAAAGCTGATTCCTCTAATTCTCTGAGCACCTAGGGGACACATATTATGATCATGCCGGGCAGACTTCTTGTATGTGCTGGGCTGGAGCTTTATAGAGAATTGTCTAGTAGAGAACGACTCAGCTTGCTGTGCATGTAAGACAAGGACAGAACTGCACAGGAATGTAGGGAGAAGCTCGTCCTTGGAATTGTCTGGCTCTTACTCTTCATACTTCTCTTTGTGAGTTAAGGTGGCCTAAGTTATCAGTGTTCCATGAAAAGTGTCTACTCACACAAGACAATGTTCTCTAACCACAGTCAGGACTTCCCTGGACACAGAACTCCTGAGAACTGCACTCTGAACTGGGATGGCTAGTCTTCTATGTATAAAACCAGGCAAAACCCTGTTAAGATTATGTTTTTGAGGAAAAGAAGCCACTTTCATGTGTAATTTCCACTAATAGAGTACAGATATGCTATTTACTTCCTAGTCCCATGTTCCCGACAGTTTGAATGGGTTTCAGACTGAGTAAAGAGTGGACTATTTCTTTCACTATATCTCATGCTCCCATGAATGCCTTATTACAAGCACTCACACCTAAGCTTAAGAGGACACAGTTTAGCACAGGTCTAAGAATTTCTACAAAATTGATTTCTTTTTAAAGCAAACAAACTTACCACCAATAACAAACTCACCAGGAAGTAAAGGAGCATGCTAGCATATAATGACAACATTTTGCTAGTTTTGTGATCACATTATACTTTATTGTTATAGTTAGAATTTGGTTAGGCCATACATATACTAAATCTGTGTATCACATATTATTTTAAGGAGATGACTTGTCTGAATCTCACTTTTTCCATGCTATTAAAATATGTCTTTGAAAGACCTTTTTTTGAGAACTGAAGGACCATGCATTTGTGCTGGCGCACTCATAAGCAATCATTTTCATGCTTTCGTCTTCCCTCCCCTTTGTTGTATCTGTTCTTGGTATTAATAAATTCACATTTGATTTAAAGTCTACTTTCAGTGCTACACTTAAGAACCACTATCACAAACCTCAATGGCAACATAATTTACTATTCTGAAATAGCTCCCCTTGGTGTGACATTCATTTCATGCCTAGTGTATATACTGACCTTAAACAGAAGTTGTGCAGAAAGCATTTCTGAGGTGTGTGTCAGACATGAGTTTGCAGATGAAGTTTGTGGGATCACTTTTACCTTGGCTTCTTCTATAATATGGTTAGGAAAAGAGAAAAAAATTCAGAAATGGCCTGATGCAGTTCTGTTCCTTCTGAGAGGAGAGGATCTCATCTCAAGCCTGTATTATACTTCTATGGTCATCTCTGAACCCATTCCAGCTACCAAGCTGCTTCTCCAACAGTTGATTCTGACACTTTCCCAATATCCAAAACTGACTGAACTGCAGTATTACTGATTTACAAAAATTAATCATTTGAAGCTAACTAAACACTTAGAAAATACTCTAGATATCAATTAAAATATAGTTCAGTTATTTAATAGTATAAATACTACTTGAGGTTGAAGGTCTGACCCATTGCTCTGAGCTCTTAGAACACCTGGGTGTGTTTCGTCATCCAGGTAGTCCAGGTGAACTCGTAAATTTATGCCTTCCAGGCAAATCCTAGTAGTGCTCTACATATTTGTCTCCACTTCCTCATTCCTGTCCCCCTGTGTCTCAATTGAGTCAGATCTCTGCAGCACTGGATCAGTTAAATGGTGCTAGTTAGCATTAGAGTTAGACCCAAATCACAGAAACATAAAAGAAGCTTTCCTTCTTTATCCTCTTCTTGCCATGGCATACATCTGTTTTAGGGATTAGTCTTTCCGAGACTCAAGAGTAGTAGGCTGTATGTTTTACATTAGCCTCCGTGGCTAGCCTCCTACTCTAGTTTTGTTTTATTTGTTTTGAGCTTTTTGTTTTGTTTTGCTATGATAAAATACCTCTCCAAAAAGCAACACAAGCAAGAGAAGGACTTACTGGCTTCTAGTCCACCGTTTTGGAGAAATCAATGCAAGAAACCAACAGTTTGTCATATCTACAGTCAAGAGGAAAGACAAGTAAGTTTATTCTTGCTTGATCGCTCTCAGATAGGTTTCCCCTCACTTATAATACTTAGGATCACATTCCTAGGCATGAGGTACCACTCAAAAATAGACTAGGTCATTCTGCATCAATAACAAGACAATTCACCACAGACATAATCCATGAACCAATCTGACTGAGATAATTCCTCCAAGACTCTCTTTCCAGGAGATTCTAGGTTGTTTCAAGTTGACAGTTAAAACTAAGTAATATACTTCTTTCTTTGTTTCTCTTATTGATGGAACTCTCCATAGAGCTTTGTTTCTTCTCCAGTCACATTTTTTAGCTAGGTGATCAAGACTTTTAAATGTGAACTTCAAGCTCCTTTAAAACATTCTTCCTAGGACTACGAACACCAGTTAGTAGGGGTAAAAGCTCTAGATAGGCACCAGCTTGACTTCTTTTTGTTCAGCAAGTTGTGTAGGTGATGTCTTTAACATTCATTTGTAGGGAGCAAGCAACAGCCTTGGAAATAGCTGGGGTTGTTTGGAGGCTTTCCATGGTGCTTCTTTGGCCAGCAACTCCATTATATGGATGTAATACATACTTGGATCAGGAGGTTTTATTTGGTGATGAGAGATACTTTGTTTTAACTTTGGTCTCCAGCCCCCATTAAACCTCCTGTATTAGGTTTCCATATGAACTCTCCAATGGCTTTAGTTTTAATGGTCTCTCCATGCATTCCTTCTCTTATCATCCTTTTCCCTTCCTCTCCCCATGTGATTCTCTTCTTCTAGCCCATCCTCTATACATACATAACTGTTTCCCTTTCCTAGGGAAGTTTATTCCTCCTCTAGCCACTTACATTGTATGCAATAACTTTGGTTGTATGGATTGTAGAGTTTGCTTATTGAAGACTTACAAGCTATATATGTATATGTGATATATATATATGTATATATATATATATATATATATATATATATATATATATTACACATAATTTGTCTTTTTTTAGTCTGGGTTACCTGACTCAGGATAATTTTTTCTAGCTCTATTCACCTGCAAATTATAGTTTTTTAAGAGCTGAGTAATATTCAATTATATAAATGTATAACATTTTCTTCATCCATTCAAGATGCTCTGCCTAGTACAAAAGGGAGAGAGGAAAATAACAGTACAGCTGCCAACTTTCAATCTATAATGATGACCTGTTAGCAAATTAAGACGGTGCTATAGTGGCACAATGCTTATAGGAGTGACCAACCAATATCTGATTGGATTTAAGGCCCAATCCACGAGATGAAATCCATTCCTAACAGTGTTTGGGTTTCCTAGAACCTGAAACTAGACAGGCCAGAGACATAGGGAAAAAAAATCAAATACTACTATTCTGCTAGAGAAACTGTAGCCATCAAATGACTCCTAAAGACATTCTGCTATGGTCATAGAACAGTGACTGGCTCAGCCATCACCAGAGAAACTTCCTCCTGCAGTAGGTGGGAAAAAACTAGAAGCACAATACAATGTGCAGAGAGTGAAACCGTGAAACACTCAGTCTTTTTTTTTTTTTTTTTCTGAGACAGGGTTTCTCTGAATAGCCCTGGCTGTCAAAGAAGAAATAAAGAAAGAAATTAAAGACTTTTTAGAATTTAATGAAAATGAGGACACATCATACCAAAACTTGTGGGATTCCATGAAATCAGTGCTAAGAGGAAATCTCATAACTCTAAGTGCCTACAAAAAGAAACAGGAGAGAGCATACACTATCAACTTGTCAGCACACCTGAAAGCTCTAGAACAAAAAGGAGCAAATACACCCAAGAGGAGTACAAAGCAGGAAATAATCAAACTCAGGGCTGAAATCAACCAAGTAGAAACAAAACAAAGCAAAACAAAACAAAACAACAACAACAAAATAACCTATATAAAGTATCAACAAAACCAGAAGCTGGATCTTTGAGAAAATCAACAAGATAGATAAACCCTTAGCCAGATTAACCAAAGGGCACAGAGACAGTATCCAAATAAATGAAATCAGAACTGAAAAGAGAGACATAACAACAGAAACTGAGGAAATTCAAAAAATCATCAGATCCTATCACAAAAGCCTATACTCAACAAAACTGGAAAATCTGGATGAAATAGACAATTTTCTAGAAAGGTACCAGGTACCAAAGTTAAATCAAGAGCAAATAAACCATCTAGACAGTCCCATAACCCCTAAAGAAATAACAGCAGTCATTAAAAGTGTCCCCTCCAAAAAGAGTCCTGGACCAGATGGTTTTAGTGCAGAATTCTATCAGACATCCCAAGAAGAACTAATAATACCAATTCTCTTTAAACTACTCCACAAAACAGAAACAGAAGGAACACTAACCAATACATTCTATTAAGCTACAATTACACTCATACCTAAACCACACAAAGACCCAACAATGAAAGAGAACTTCAGACCAATCTCCTTTATGAATATCGATGCAATAATACTAAATAAAACTCTCACAAACAGAATCCAAAAAATCCATCAAAAAATCATCCATCATAATCAAGTAGGCTTTATCTCAGGAATGCAGGGATGGTTCAATATTCAGAAATCCATCTATGTATTCCACTACATATACAAACTCAAAGGAAAAAATAAACACATGATCATCTCACTAGATGCTGAGAAAGCATTTGACAAAATTCAAAACCACTTCATGATAAGAGTCTTGGAAAAATTAGGGATTCAAGGCCCATACCTAAACATTGTAAAAGCAATATACAGCAAGCCAGTAGCCAACGTCAAACTAAAGGGAGAGAAACTTGAAGCAATCCCACTAAAATCAGGAATTGGACACTGTCTCCCTACCTACTCACTATAGTACTGGAAGTCCTAGACAGAACAATTAGACAACAAAAGGAAGCCAATGGGATACAAATAGGAAAGGAAGAAGTCAAAATATCACTATTTGTAGATGATATGATAGTATACATAAGTGATCCCAAAACTCCACCAAAGGACTCCTATCTCTGATAAACAACTTTGGCAAAGTGTTTGGATATAAAACTAACTCAAACAAATCAGTAGCTTTCCTCTACTTAAAGGATAAACAGGCTGAGAAAGAAATTAGGGAAATGACATCCTTTACAATAGTCACAAATAATATAAAATACCTGGGTGTGAATCTAACCAAATAAGTGAAAGATCTGTATGATAAGAACTTCACGTCCCTGAAGAAAGAAATCAAAATGGTCTCAGAAGATGGAAAGATCACCCTTGCTCAGGGATTGGCAGGATTAGTATAGTAAAAATGGCTATCTTGCTGAAAGCAATCTACAGATTCAATGCAATGGCCATCAAAACTCCAACTCAATTCTTCACAGAGATAGAAAGAATAATTCTCAAATTCAATTGGAATAACAAAAAACCCAGGTTAGCAATAACTATTCTCAGCAATAAAAGGACTTCTGGGGGAATTACCATCCCTGACCTCAAGCTGTACTACAGAGCAACAGTGAAAAAAAACTGCATGGTATTGGTACAGAGACAGGCAGGAAAATCAATGGAATA
The DNA here is from genome assembly GCF_004785775.1 of Grammomys surdaster. Classification (NCBI taxonomy): domain Eukaryota; kingdom Metazoa; phylum Chordata; class Mammalia; order Rodentia; family Muridae; genus Grammomys; species Grammomys surdaster. The sequence continues at coordinate 85,653 of NW_021604565.1, read as the reverse complement.
GAACTGAAGACCTAGAAATGAACCCATACAACTATGGTCACTTGATCTTTGACAAAGGAGCTAAAACTGTCCAGTGGAAAGAGGACAGCATTGTCAACAAATGGTGCTGGCTCAACTGGAGATCAGTATGGAGAAGAATGCAAATCGATTCATTCTTATCTCCTTGTACAAAGCTCAAGTGCAAGTGGATAAAGGACCTCCACATAAAACCAGATACACTGAAACTAATAGCAGAAAAGGTGGGGAAGAACCTCGAATACTTGGGCAGAGGGGAAAAGTCCCTGAACAGAACACTAATGGCTTAGTTCTAAGAGCAAGAGTTGACAAATGGGACCTCATAAAATTGCAATGCTTCTGTAAGGCAAAGTACACAGTGAATTGGAAAAAAAACCAACAGATTGGGAAAAGATTTTTACTAATCCTACATCCGATAGAGGGCTAATATCCAATACATACAAGGAACTCAAGAAATAAGACTCTTGATAATCAAATAACCCTATTTAAAAATGGGGCACGGAGCTAAACAGAGAATTCTCAACTGAGGAAACTTGAATGGCCGAGAAGCACCTAAAAAAATGTTCAACATCCTTATTTATTAGGGAAATGCCAATCAAAACAATCCTGAGATTCTGCCTCACACCAGTCAGAATGGTTAAAGTCAAAAACTCAGGTGATAGCAGACGCTGGTGATGAAAGATGGTGGAGAAAGAGGAACACTCCTCCATTTTTGGTGGGATTGCAAGCTGGTACAACCACTCTGGGAATCAGTCTGGTGGTTCCTCAGAAAATTGGATATAGCATTACTCGAGGACTCAGCTATTCTACTCCTGGGCATATACCTATAAGATGCTCCAACATATAACAAGGACATATACTCCATTATGATCATAGCAGCCTTATTTTTAATAGCCAGAATCTGGAAATATCCCAGATGTCCTTCAACAGAGTAATCGATACAGGAAATGTGGTACATTTGCACAATGGAGTATTACTCAGCTATTAAATCAATGAATTCAAGACATTCTTAGGCAAATGGATGGAACTAGAAAATATCATCCTGAGTGAGGTCACCCAATCACAAAAGAACACAGATGTTATGCACTCACTAATAATTGGATATTAGCCAAAAAGCTTGAAATACCCAAGATACAACCCACAGACCACATGAAGCTCAAGAAGCAGGAAGACCAAAGTGTGGTGCTTTGGTTCTTCTTAAAAGGAGAAACAAAATACTCATGGGAGCAAATATGGAGACAAAGTGTGGGACAGAAACTGAAGGAGGGTCATCTGGAGACTGTTCCACCTGGGTATCCATCCCATCTGCAGTCACCAAAGATAGATGCTGATGTTGATGCCAGGAAGTTCATGCTGACAGGAGCCTGATATAGCTGTCTCCTTAGAGGTCTGCCAGAGCCTGATATATACAGAGGTGGATGCTCAAAGCTAACCATTGAACTGATGATGAGGTTCCCGATTGAGGAGTTAAAGGGAAGACTGAAGGAGCTGAAAGGGTTTGTGGCCCCATGGGGAGAGCAACAATACCAACCTAGCAGAGCTCCCATGGTCTAAACCACCAGCCTGGGAGCACGTAGGAAGAGACTCATGGCTCCAGCTGTATATGTAGGTGAGGATGTCCTTATCCGGCATAGGTGGAAGAGGAAATCCTTGGTCCTGTGAAGGCTGGAAACCAAGGTGTGGGGGAATTCGAGGGTGGGAAGGTAGGAGTGGGTGGGGGTGTGGGAGCACATCCTGATAGAAGAAGGAGGAGGGATGCGATGGGGGTTACTGGGTGGAGGGGAATGGGGAAAGGGGATAACATCTGAAATTTAAATAAAATATTCAATAAAAAAACAATACCCTTGGTTTAGGAAAAAGCCAATTTTTGTTGTGGTGATCAAGAGGCCAAGCTCTCTAGCGAGAGAAATGAGGGCAAAGCCAGGCATACCAGGAACCTTTCTGGAGGGCGTGGAAGTCTAGGGGTCGACCGTAGGGGGAGGCAGGGGAGCTGACAGCTGTGTCGGTCTCCTGCGGAGTCACTTCTGGATCCTCTGCAATTTTCAGCTGTTGGTAATGAACTTCAACTGCCTTCTTGATGGCAGCATCAACCTGGTTCCGTGGACGACAGGTCACGGGCGATGATCTCTGTCTTGCTCAATCTTGATGTCGTGCGCACATCCTCTCAATGAGGGTCAGTCTGGATGGGTCCGTGCCTCGATCCCCACGTCTGGGTGCCACTTGACCCGACCGGCGGGTCCTGGTTATTCGTGGGGGCGTGGAGTACTGCAACCTGCTATTCTTCAGAAGATATGGTACACTGCTTGAGTTATGGTCTCCCTGCTATTCTTAAGAAGACATGGTACTCTGCTTTGAGTCTATCTGCAGTTGCTAAGCAGGATCTTGCAGTTGCCCAGCTTCAGGGGACCTTGTGCAGGTGGGAAATGGTAGGGGGTGAGGGTAAGGGCGAGGCTCCTGGCTTCTGGTCCATCTGGGTTAGAACTTCTAATAGCAGGCATCACGGGTGATTCAATTTTACCTGGAAAGAAAAAAGAAGGGGATTCTCAGGGAGATTTCTCTTCCCTGGATGTAAATTGTTATTCATCGTATTTATGATTGGGCCTGGCTTTGTGAGGGTATCTATTTTTTTCATTAATATTTGTGGTAGCCGGTTAGCTGTGCCTTCTGTGGTATTGGGCAGGCATATCAGTCCTCGGCTCCATAAGGGAACTGGGACTGGGGCATTCCCTTTATGGGTATGAGGGTCCTTCCCCATATCTGTGGCAAAGTTTTGTTGGTCTTGGTGGTGCCCGAGGTCACCAACATGGTCAGCAAGAGCTTGGCCTCTTGATCACCACAACAAAAATTGGCTTTTTCCTAAACCAAGGCCACCCTTGATATGGCCACTAACATTGGGGAGCCTTCCTTTATGACAATATTACACCCCAAACTGACAAATGGTTGGTAACTTGAACATTTACAAGAGACTAGGATGGCTGTGAGTTAGTCCAATGACGGGATTATTGTAGGTCCACTTCCCAGGGGCCCACCCAATGCAGCCGAAAAGGAGTGCGTGGTGCTGGGAGTGGGTGCAGCCTACATGGCCTAAGACAGGGCTCTCACCCTCCTTTCACCCACATCAGTCCCTTGACGTTGCCCATCGTCGACAGCCTAAAGCCTTCGACCATCGATGTGACTCGTCTCACATCAGTGTTTTGGGGTTGTGAACTTGTCTAAGACCCCCCATAATTAGACATCCAAATTCAAAACTCACATAGTTGGGATTGAACATAAGACGCCTTCTCTAACTAAACAGAGAAGGGGGAGATGCCAGAAGCCAGGACCCTCGCCCTTACCCTTACCCCCTACCTTTCCCCACATGCACAATGTCCTCTGAAGCTTGGCAACTGCAAGATCCTGCTTAGCAACTGCAGATAGACTCAAAGCAGAGTACCATGTCTTCTTAAGAATAGCAGGGAGACCATAACTCAAGCAGTGTACCATATCTTCTGAAGAACTGCAGGTAGATCATAATTCAAAGCAGTGTACCATATAGACCATGACATGTTTCAAGGCACAGGCCAAGAAGATTTTGTACTTTTCCACCACCTGGACCCTCTTACCCCCTCCCCTTGTAAAACATGCTATAAAAAAGCATTTCGTGTTCAAAAAAAAAAAAAGAAATTTAAAAAAAAAGAAAAAAAAAGAAAAAAAAAAAAAACCCTATAACAATGTATCACTTTTCCTGTGTAACTTCTGTTGTATTTTTGGCAAAACACTTATTGGAATGACTTTATTTACTTATCTGTTTATATACCTTGTTCATGGAGTTTGTCTGGTTTTGTGTGTCAACTTGACACAAACTGGAGGAAATCCCTCCATGAGATGAAGCTGTAAGGCATTTTCTCAATCAAGGATGGGAGGGCCCATTGTGGCCGGTGCCGTTCCTGGGCTGGTAGTCTTGGATTCTATAGAAAAGCAAACTGAGCAAGCCAAAGAAAGCAAGCCAGTAAGTACCATCCCTCCATGGCCTCTGCATGAGCTCCTGCTTCGTGGCTTGCTTGAGTTCCAGTCCTGACCTCCTTGGGTGATGAACAGCAGTGTGGAACGTAAGCTGAGGAAACCCTTTCCTCTCCAGCTTGCTTGTTGGCTATGATGTTTGTGCAGGAATAAAAACCCTGACTAAGACAGAGTTTAATGGCCTATAGTTTACAGGCTTTGGCTGTATGCAGTTCTTTGGTGCATGGCTGTTGGAAGGTTAACTGGACACTTTGATTCTCTGAAATGTTATGGCAGAAAGGCTTAATGAGTCAGGATCCTTTCTATAATACATATTTGTACTTAACTTAATGAGTCAGGATCCTTTCTATAATACATATTTGTACTTAAAGATAGGTGCACCATAAATGTCAGCTATCATAATTACGAAGACACCAATTTTGATGTAGAAAACTAGCTAGAAAAAAAAGGTCTTTATTAATGGATACTGAAGGGGGTACAGTGACATAAACTTTCTCATGTATTGCTCATAAAAACATGGACCCCTTTCAGAACCATATTTTAAATCTGTGATAGAAGATATTAGTGATTTTCAGTAAGACCTGACCTTTCAAATGAAAGTCCATTTAAAGATGAGCATAGAAATTTACAGCAGTGGAGTAATTAAAGTTATTTTTTATACGTGATTTTCTTTTATTCCCAACTTTCTCCTATTACTTATGTTGATATTGAGTGTATGACAGAAAAACATGATGATTTGGGGTACAGTAGAAGTTTTTTTAAAGTTTGGCTTTTGGTAATCTAGCTTTCATATACAATTATTTGAAGGTTTTCACAGTGAACAACTACATACACTTACCAAGAATATCATAATACCAATGTTTTCACTGCCTCCTATTAGTGAAACTTAGTATTGCTTTTCCTCCCTTCTCATTTCAGTTACAAATGTAAAGCAGCAAACACAAAAACATGTCTAAGTACTAGACATAAAAATCAAATTATTTTATTGATTCTTATGAGGTTTTTCCACAAGTTTTAATTCCTCTTTCCTAGGAAACTGAGTACTTTCAAGAAGTACAATGTATTTATTGATTCAAAGTCCTTGATTCTGTAGGTAAGTACTATTTATCTTTGGCTAATAGGCTGTCTTTTTCACATCTACAATTCCCTTTAAATATTTACCTCTGAAATCTCAACCATGCCCTTACCCTTCCCTCTTATCAAACAACCTCACTTTCTACTTCAGTGAGAAAATGAAGGCCATTTGGCAGGAATAGCATATGTCCTTTATTAGGACCCGAGGTGAGCCTGGAATGAGCATTTCCCCAGAGACTCAGCTTGCTCATTTCAGTCCTTCCAGATGATTGTGTCTGCTTCTATGTGATTTCTATTTTGAATACTATTTCTGTCACCATATCAAAAATTACCAGTGTTTTCTCTCTTTTGATTTAGACATAAATCTCACTCATAATCAAAGGATGGCTCCTGTAACTTTTCTCTTCATTTTTCCCACATGTAAAGTAGACTACTCTCCCTGTCTGTTGTGATCCTTACCTGATATTTGTGACATATTCTGGCTCTTGTCTTCACTAAAAATAAAATAAAATCCATCCAGGATGGCTGTGGCTAACTTTCTTTGTTTAAAACATAGAAGTAGTTTGGAGAACTCACAGCTAGCTAAGACCACTGAGAGAACATACTGGAAATTTTAAGGATAGCAGGCAAGAAATTTCCAACTCATTCTAGCATGATTTCTCTACATCCTGCAAAAAGTTATGTACTGTCTTCAGCAACATATTTACATCCTCTGGCTCTGTTGGGTATCCAAGGACTGACACTTGATTCTTTGGGGCATCTCAGGCCTCCCTGACCAACAATGCCAACAAAGCTAGCCCATGCCTGGGATTGGAAACTTTGTTTAGTAATTCATGGTTTCTAGGAGCACCATCATTATGGAACCATGCGGGGAAGCAAACTTCAATCTCTCTTTTAGAGGTTTTAATTGGGTTAAATAATAGTAAATGTCCATATGTCTTTTTCATATATGTTTTTTGTTGCTTAACTGGCCTTTCCGTGTCCATCTCCCTGCCCCTCCACCCTGAACCTACCTGTCTGCCCTCAGAAGTGTCATCTCTATCCTCCTTTTATGTATGTTCACCTACTTTTCCTTCTTTAAGGCATTGCTCACCCCCAATGCCTGCTTCCTATCATCCATAGGTAACACACAGGCACTTGTTTGTTAAATAAACAGAACAAAATAGTGGACACTAGGATGCACATGAGATAGGATGCACTAGGATACATGACATTTGTTCTAGTAAATCTGAATCATCCTATTCAAAATATCATTTTCTGTTTTATCTATTTAGCTTCAAATTATGTGATTTCATTTTTTAAATACATGTACAAAATTAAAGTTTCTATGTGCACCATATTTTCATGATATATTAATCTGTTGACGATCATTTAGGCTACTTACATTTCTCAGCTATTATGAATTGAGAAGCAATGAACATGAATGTGTAGGTATATCTGTGGTACAGTCCTTTGGATATATGCCCAGGAGTGGACTAGATATATACAAGAGAAATGTGCAATTTAGTAATGTACAGGAAAGAATATGGAGATTATGATCATGATGCCTGTTTGATTCTGAAATACTTTGGGAAAAGACATCGACTCAAAGAATAGGTAGAGAAAGTAACAATGCCATTGTATATGATATTCTGTGATGCTTTGTTTGCTTTTATTTCTCTATATTGAGTGTTTGAACTTTTTTAATCAACATGTCTTTTCAGAAACACCTATACAAATGTGCTTCCTTTGTACGTTTCTCCTTTCAAGGTTCATTCTTATCTCTCATTTTCTCTTGTTTTCTCATGACAATTTTTCAACCTTGTGGCTAACCACTGCCACTTCCTTGTTTGCCTACAGCAACTTGCCTTATGCACATATGTTTCCTGAAGCTGACTCACCAGAAGTACCTTGCCTTTCTGTCATCTTCAAGGTTGTTCTCTAGCTCTCTGCAATGGCAGATTTGCCCAGAGAAGGAAAGAGGGCAGAAAGCATGGTGGGAGAGTGGGATTTACAAGGACTTGTCACCTGATGCTCTGACTTACATGCTTTATTAACTTCCAGAAAGGACATTAGATTCCTTTGGGAAAGTGCACACAAGCTATGTGGACTATAGAACTGGTCACTGAAGCAAAGGGTATTTCTCTTCAGCATTTGCTAATGGTTCTTTGAACCAGAACAAGTAAGATGTGTATTTGTCTTCCCATCTATCTTGTTATAAGAACTGAAGGGTATTTGGCTCAAAAATAAAATGTGTCCTTAACTAAAGTACAACCACTGGCCTCTCAGGCCTGGCATGCTGAGTTCCCTATGATATGTATGTCACATGGCAGTTCATCTTCTACAAATACTGCACATGGTCCTCTAATGCATGACTTCGCAACTGCCCTTGTTCCATTCTTTTTCCAGGCATTAGCAAATGCAGAACTCAATATTACTTTCTTAACATCTTACTTCACTTGTGACCAATGCTTCCCACACCATCCTTTTCCATTCTCTGTATGACTGCTTCTTATCTTTATTAGCCTATGATTTTACATGGTTGAGTTAGTGAGAAAGCATGTTCTCGTTATAGGATGAGTGTATAGATTCCAAAAAAAGATCATATTTTAATTCTTACTCCTAATCTTTTCTTCACATCCTTTTTTTGTTTAATAACTCTATTTTTTGAGAACTTCATATTACAGTACTATATGTACATCACTCTTGTTCATTGCTTTTCTTTCACCAACTACTGTCCTTTCTCCAAAATTAATAATCTCTTTATCATTGTTATTTACACACACACACACACACACACTCACACACATACATACACACACACACCTGCACATATAACCTGCTGAATACTAATAAATAGCTTTACTATTTTCCAAGTAACAGCACTTAATAAATCCTCTGTCAATCTCCTAGAGCAGAAGTCTTAAGAGTCATTCATTTAAGTTCTCTTATCTCAGGCTGTTCTGTTCTATGCCTTTTGCTTTTAATTCATCACCAATCTATTTCTCAGAACAAATCTAAACCTACAGACAGCATGGTCCTTGTGTACTCTGAGATTAAAAAGTTGAGTTGTCACTTGACATTCTAGTCGATGTGTCAGCAACAACAGAATATGCTGTTCTCATTTATTTTTGGTACAAAGTTGTCTGTCTGACCTGCTTACTTCTCACATAGAAGAGTTTGACATGTTCTGTCAATGCATCAATGATTTCAGTGTCATGTGGACCAGTGGCTTCACAGTCCCTTAGTTTTTTGCCTCCAAAGGAAGTAAATTTCATACCAGTGCTGTCACCTTTTACTCTTACCTACAGACATGGGTCATTTTCAAGTCTCAGTTTGCTTGACTACTTTGAAGCATTTCACAGTATTCCTTACAAAATTATCAATCAATCAATTAATCATCCATTCACCCATCTTTCTATGCACATATGCTATTTTGACTTTACAACTTTGGCCAAAACTGAATAGAAAAATTATTTTTAGTGTCTTCTTTTGGGTGTAACATGTGCTCTTCAAACTCACTTGTCTCATTTTCTCCTCCTTCGTCTTCTTGTCTTAATGGGATCTCCCTCCTAGATCTTTTGGTCTTTTCATGGTTCAATCATGCTAGTCAGGTAACTGTGAATCACCTGAATTCCTCCTACTCCTCCCCCTCTGCATGTCTGAATAATCACAAAAAGTCTCTCTGTAAGTAGTTTGAGTCAGAGTCCTTTTCCTGTGTGAAACATTTCTCTCACTCATTGCTCACTATTTCTCTCATCTGAGATATTACAATAGCCTCCTACTTTTGTTTACCTCCCACTGATCTCACTTATTATTTTTCATGAGAAACGTACAATAACCTTCTGCCTCCCTTTTATCCTGGGAAACTTATAAATTCATCTTGCATCCTGTCACCTGGATGCTTCATCTAAAGTACCACACATTCAAAAAAAAAAATAAAAAACCTTTTCACAATTCATTTGCTTTGTGTGAGATGAAAGTCAAGGTCTAAAATACGATGTGTAAGATTTACCCCTACCAGCTTGTCCATCCTAGACTCTTATTTATACAAATATCAAACTGGATGTCACTTCATTCAAACTATTTTCTACCATTATCCTAAATTACAGTTTCAGAATTTATAATATTGGGCAATGGCAAAACTATTCTAATGGCAGTCACTTGCTTATACCCACTCCTGCCTGAGAATTCATTTGCCAGATGGTTTCACAATTGCCTTACTAAAGTATTGATACAACCATGTTATCGTCCATTCATTAACTAGTTAGATTTTCCAAAACCAATTCATCAATTATCTATCTAGTTACTTAACAAATGGTGAGCATTATAAAGAGCTCTTAGTAATTTAGGTTTTGTGTGCTGAGGTCAATTTGTACTTCAGTTTCAGATCCTTTCTTCTGGACTCCATGCTTGTCATTTTTTTTCTGTTTTTTTTTGGGGGGGGGCATTACTAGGGGATTGAACTCAGAAACTCGTCCATACTGGTTAAGTGCTCTTCCCTTACTCAACTGTCTCAGAAGCCCTCTGCTTGTCACTCTGTGGCAATATAGCTGGTTTGATGTCTTCTGTCCCCTTTATGATCCAAATTAAAACTTCACTCACTTAATATAATTGAAATTTTTATTTAAATTTTATTCAAAACATTCCAAATATTGCTGGTTCTTATTTACATAATGTCTTTTTTACCTCACAGAACTACTGTCCATGAGGACCCAAAACTATCCTGTTGATCCACACTGATACCCTGTGTCAAGCATAGCTCAGTACAAATAGTTCAGTAGTTTGTATAGAGAAGGAACAAAGTATTTCAAATTTATACAAAATAGATGTAATGTGTATAGGTAGTCTACATGTTGCTGTTATTTTAGCTGTATTCTGTCACTGTTGAGGGTATTCCAAATATTTCCATCTCCAGCCTCTTTCCACAGCCTCGACCTAGAATCTCAGCCTCTTTGCCAACCAAATGTTACCTCTTCATTCTACATGATCTAATCTTTCAACAACAGAAACATGGACTCATAACTATATACTTTCATAGTTGTAGTATACATCTGTCAGTGTTTGTAACATAGTACACATGTTCCTAGTCCATTTGAGCTCCTTAAAGCTATTTTGTCTCCATGTCTAGGGCAGACAAATAGTTGACTGTGCTTTTCTGCTAAGTGTCTGCATGCCAGCTATTATATTTAACCATCCAGAGGGTGCTCTATAAGGCAGATTAGTGTAGCTGACATCCAGAGATTTTAAGAGCTTGCCAAGGTTAAAACACGTTAATAGGCTAATAATTAAATGAAGAATATGCTAATAATTGGTAGACCTAAGCTCAGCTGAGGTTAGTTTTTCAGAATAAATGTCATAATGTTTGTCTTACTTCCTCATCTTTGAATCTACAAGAGTAAAGCAGTATCTTTCACATAATGAGGAACAGACAGACCATAAACTCAAAGTGAATAAAGAGAAAATGCCATCCCCTCTGAAGTTCACTAGCTCTGTGGTATAAATTATTTCTTCCCATAGTTTTGCTCATTTTTTTTTTTACTGCATATACCAAAGGTACATTATTACTTTTAATGTTTGCCAGCTCATAATTACCTGCTGCCATTACCCTCAAGGGAAAACAAGTCATGTGTTCTAAGGAATACTTGGATCCCAGTCTTCATTTATTCTTTGTGATTATCATTTTCCCAGTCTATATAATGAAGCTACAGATAATTATTTTTCAAGGTCCATGTTATTCTAAACTTCTGAAATTCTGTTATCATCTAAGTAGATGGATTATAGACATTCATTAAACTCTTGGAAATTAATGAGGCCCAACAAGAATGAAAAGACTTCTAAAATCTGTTCTAGAACAGTGAGTTTATAATGGAGATCTATCTAACTATTACTTATTTGCTTTCCAGAAGTGCAGCATAGTTTTAGATTAAGATGAAAAAATGAAGACTTGGGAGATGGCTCAGTGAGCATAACACTTGTCATTCAAACATGATATCCTAAGTCTGAATTTTAGAAACAATGTAAGTTAAACAATGTAATATGGGCATGTTAACACACATCTGTAATCACAGTGCTACAAAAATGAGAAGAGAGGGAGAGATAAGATAATCCCTAGAAGTTTGAAGGTCAACTAGCCTGGCATATTCAATGTCAATGACAAAGAAACCCTGTGTCAAACAAAGTGGAAAGGAAGAATCTACATTCAAGATTGTTTTCTGATTGTCACATGAGTGCTTGATCTCACACAAGTAAGCACACAGATGCACAACCCCATAATGTTATACATACAAAGGTAAAAATAGAAAGCAATGAATATTAGTTTAGTAAAGGCATACACTTAACTTTTTAAACAATATGCTACAATATCACTGCCAACAGATTTTGAGTTATTACTTTAGAAAGACAGTTTTCATATTTATGTACAATTCAGCAAATTTTTTCTCAATGGTCCATACATACAATGATCTTAATCTCAGAGGGAAGCCAATGATATATCATACTGGTAGTTATCTCAGAAGCAATTAAATAGTAGGACACTCTTGACAGAGACAATAAAATGAGAAACTACTCTGGAAGAATTTAGTAGCAGCATTGAGATCTTTCTAAAAATCATTTGGTCAACCAGGTATTTGTTAAGATAGAACTCCCAATGTGAAAACCAAACAAGTATATTGTTCTTATAACAATGTATCTAGTAAACAAATCTCTGGAATGAGTAAGAGAGGGTCTTGCCATTGCTGACAGCCTATTCCTTCTAAGTGTAATTGTAGCAACTGTCATGTGGAAGGCACCAAAATAACTCTGGATACTACTGAGTAATGCATTGACCTTGTGCAATTTCATAAGCTTTGCAACATGATCTCAGTAGGCTTCAGTGGATTAGATTATGATGATGATTATGATGATGATTAATTAGTAAATATTTATAACTATAATCTGTTTTACATTGAAGTGATTGCCTTTGACATTGCCTCTCTCTTGCATTCCTGGCAAAGTGAAGAGTAGCACTTATGTGTTAGATGTGTATTATCTCCAATGTGGTTTTTCCCATAAGGTTAATGTTCTGAAATGCTGAGATATAGGCTCTTGGCTTTCCCTCAGGTAGAGTTAGTCATAGCAATCTATGAAGAAAACCATTAGGTGCACTTCTGTATCCACAAAGCTAAGGTGGAGACTAGGACTGCTTTCTACTGTGCTAAAATTTTAGTAGATTAGGAAGCTTCAGACTTTCCCTTATTTGGAGCAGTGGGCCAAGTAAAAATAACTGAATAACTTGTAATTTTATCAAATGATCTGTTAGAAGAAGGTATCAGTGTTCATCAATGAATGAATGAATGGATAGAGAAGATTTGGCAAACATAAACAATGGAATTTTGTTCAACCATACATTAGGATGAAATTACATCATTTGCAAGTAATGGATAGATCATATCAACATATCAGTGAAATAAGAAACTATGTTATTCTCATATATAGATTCTATATTCAATATATATTCATTATATATATGTATATATATATATATATATATATATGTATACATATTTCATCATTTCAATCAGAAGGGGATTATTTAGTAGGAGAAAGGGCACCAGCAGGATGTAGTGTTAGAATAATGGAATGATTTTAGGTGAAGTGCATTTTATGTATTATGAAAATATCATTGCATAATCTATAATTTTATACAATGGATCTGTCCTAAATTTTTTTTAAAAGGGGTGTCCATAGAATTCCCATCTCATAGAGGAATAGGAGTATCATTAGCTAAGACTGGGAAGACAAACCGGACATAAATATCAGTAGAGATCTAGCTATGTAGGTGTTTATGTCAGTGCTATTCATTGTTCTTATTTGCCTTCTGGCTGCAAAGTTATCCAGCATTTCTGCAACCTGGCCCATTTGTGCTCTTCCCACAACTTTATTTTCAACGTACCATTTTGTAGAGTGCAAATGCGTGTTTTAGTACAAATTCTTAAATAATATCTATTAACAGGAGAAAATATAAATATGTAAGAGATTAGTCAAGTCATAGCACAATGCAGGCAGTGAAAATTTAGATGTGTGATTCTTAATTTTTGTATTTACATACATAAGTAGAACTAAACAAATGTTGTTGCTGGTAGATGCTACTACGTAGGAAGAAATAAGACGTGGCTGGTCAACAAGTTCATGGAATACAAAAAGTGAGCCCTGGGACTAATTATCTGTGTGTGCATGAACATTGGATATTTAGTTTGTTTCCTGTGAGATTGTATAGGAGAAGGGAGGTGAGAGTGAGAGAAGGGATGGAGAGGAAGTGAGAGCCAAGGATAAAAGGAGGGTATTCTAAACGTCTATATCCATTTTTACTTCAGTGCAGTAGTGTGTATCTGGTACTGTGGAGTAGTTGAAGCTCTTCTAATGGCCAATGTTATCGTTAAAAAAACAAAAGAAAGAAAACAAAATCAAAACCAAAGGAATTAAAAACTAAAAAATGTGGGGATTTCCCTTGAGCAAAGAATCTAGGAAAACTGGCACTGATATTTAAGTACAGTGAGCAAGAGAGATTTACCACAGATGGTGGAATATGCAAAGACATGAAAAAAAACTTCTGGGAAATTTAAGGGAACATATTGAACAATATGTTAGGAGAGGATGTAGGGATGTGGTCTGAGTCTGAGCTTGTGTGTCTGCATAATTTTGACAATATGTAAGTACTGAAATTGACAAGATGGTGATAAGGAACGAGATAGAAATTAAAGTTAAAGATGTAGGAAAAACTTAAATCTTGTTCATGGACATTTTGAAGTCAGTGCTGTTTGGTAATCAGTTTGCTCATCCCAAGTTGCCTCACTGTCTACAATGTTTTATGGAATTTTCAAAACATTGTTGAACAGTAACTTCCACAGAGATGTGGGTCATGACTATCAGAGCTACAGTTATCTTTTTGACAATAAACACCACACAGGACATGTGAGATGTCTTAATAATACAAGTGGGATGAAAAAAATTCATATGGTTTCTAAAGCTTTGAACTTCATGTCAACTCTTTCCCTATTGATCTTCACTTCTATTTATGTATTCTTTGTTTATTGAGACAGAGTTTTACTCTATAGTCCAGATTATCCAGAAAGTTGATATGTAGACCACTGGCTTCAACACTCACAGCCATCCATCTGCCTTAGCCTCCTAAATACTAGGATTACAGGCATGACTGCAATGCCTGGTTTTTCTTTTTTATTAAAAAAAATTCTTATTTCATAGCTGTTGTAATCATATTCATATACTAATCTCTTCCCAGGTCCACCACTCCTTTTCTACTCAACAAACTTAGTATCTTTTTCTTTCTTTCTTTCTTTCTTTCTTTCTTTCTTTCTTTCTTTCTTTCTTTCTTTCTTTC